>NW_024058375.1:153628-293286 GCF_016432855.1 Salvelinus namaycush | reverse complement strand
ATATTATAATAGACCTGGCCTGTAGAACTGGCCTGTATTATATTAGAACTGGCCTGTATTATAGTAGACCTGGCCCATATTATAATAGACCTGGTCTGTAGACCTGTCCTGTACTATAGTAGACCTGGCCTGTATTATAACAGACCTGGCCTGTATTATAACAGACCTGGCCTGTATTATAATAGACCTGGTCTGTATTATAATAGACCTGGTCTTTATTATAATAGACCTGTCCTGTATTATAATGGACCTGGCCTGTATTATAATAGACCTGGTCTGTATTATAATAGACCTGGCCTGTATTATAATAGACCTGGCTTTTATTATAATAGACCTGTATTATAATAGACCTGGCCTGTATTATAATAGACATGACCTGTATTATAATATACCTGGTCTGTATTATAACATACCTGTATTATAATAGACCTGGCCTGTATTATATATTAGACATGGCCTGTATTATAATATACCTGGTCTTTATTGTAATAGACCGTCTGTATATAATGACACTGGCCTGTATTATAATAGACCTGGCCTTTTTTATAATAAACCTGCTCTGTATTATAATATACCTGGCTTTTATTATAATAGACCTGTATTATAATAGACCTGGCCTGTATTATAATAGACATGACCTGTATTATAATATACATGGTCTGTATTATAATATACGTGTATTATAATGGACCTGGCCTGTATTATAATAGACCTGGCCTTTTTTATAATAGACCTGGTCTGTATTATAATAGAACTGGCCTGTATTATAATAGACTGCCTTTTTAATGACCTGTATTATAATAGACCTGGCTGTATTAATAGAGATATCTGACCTGATTATACTACACCTTGCCTGTAGACCTGGCCTGTAGACTGGCCAGTTTTATAATAGACTGGCTGTATTATAATAGATCTGGTCTGTATTATAATAGACCTGGCCTGTATTATAATAGACCTGGCCTTTATTATAATAAACCTGTATTATAGTAGACCTGGCCTGTATTATAATAGACACGACCTGTATTATAATATACCTGAACTGTATTATAATATATCTGTATTATAATAGACCTGGTCTGTATTATAATAGACCTGGCCTGTATTATAATAGACCTGGCCCTTATTATAATAGACGGTATATAATAGACATGACCTGTATTATAATATACCTGGTCGTATTATAATTACCTGTATTCTATTATAGACCAGGCCTGTATTATAATAGACATGGCCTGTATTATAATATACCAGGCCTGTATTATAATATACCTGTATTATAATAGACCAGGCCTGTATTATAATAGACCTGGCCTGTATTATAATAGACAGACCTGTATTATAAAGACACGGTCTGTATTATAATATACCTGTATTATAATAGACCTGGCCTGTATTATAATAGACATGGCCTGTATTATAATATACCAGGCCTGTATTATAATATACCTGGTCTGTATTATAATAGACCTGGTCTGTATTATACTACACCTGGCCTGTAGACCTGGCCTGTAGACCTGGCCAGTTTTATAATAGACCTGACCTGTATTATAATAGACCTGGTCTGTATTATAATAGACCTTGCCTGTATTATAATAGACTTGGCTGTATTATAATAGACCTGGTCTGTATTATAATAGACCTGACCTGTATTATACTACACATGGCCTGTAGACCTGGCCAGTTTTATAATAGACCTGGCCTGTATTATAATATACCTGGTCTGTATTACTAATAGACCTGGCCTTTATTATATTAGACCTGGCCTGTAGGTCTGGCCTGTAGACCTGGCCTGTATTATAATAGACCTGGTCTGTATCATAATAGACCTGGTCTGTACTATAATAGACCTGGTCTGCATTATAATAGACCTGATCTGTATTATAATAGACCTGGTCTGTATTATAATAGACCTGGCCTGTATTATAATAGACCTGGTCTGTATTAAAATCGACCTTGCCTGTATTATAATAGACTTGCCTGTATTATAATAGACCTGGTCTGGATTATAATAGACCTGGCCTGTATTATAATAGACCTGGCTTTTATTATAATAGACCTGTATTATAATAGACCTGGCCTGTATTATAATAGACATGACCTGAAATTATAATGATACCTGGTCTGTATTCTAACAATACCTGTATAATAACAGACCTGGTCTGTCTTATAACAGACCTGGGCCTTATTATAATAGACCTATATTATAATAGACCTGGCCTGTATTATATTAGACCTGGCCTGTATTATAATATACCTGGTCTTTATTGTAATAGACCTGTCCTGTATTATAATGGACCTGGCCTGTATTATAATATACCTGGCCTTTTTTATAATAGACCTGGTCTGTATATAATAGACCTGTGCCTTATTATAATAGACCTGATATAAATAGACCTGGCTGTATTATAATAGACATGACCTGTATTATACTAAACCTGGTGATTATAATATACCTGTATTATAATGGACCTGGCCTGATTATAATTAGACCTGGCTTTTTATGAATAGACGGTCGATTATAATAGACCTGGCCTGTATTATAATAGACCTGGCCTTTATTATAATAGACCTGTATTATAATAGACCTGGCCTGTATTTATAATAGACCTGGCCTGTATTATATTAATACCTGGCCTGTAGACCTGGCCTGTAGACATGACCAGTTTTATAATAGACCTGGCCTGTATTATATTAATAGGTCTGTATTATAATAGACATGGCTGTATATAGACATGCCTTTATATAATAAACCTGATTATAGAGACCTGGCCCGTATTATAATAGACTAGTCCGTATTATAATAGACCTGGTCTGTATTATAATAGACCTGGCCTGTATAATAATAGACCTGGCCTTTATATAATAGACCTGTATTATATAGAGACCTGGGCGTATTATAATAGACATGACTGAAATATATACCTGGTCTGTATATAAACATACCTGTATTATAATAGACCTGGCCGTATATATAATAGGAGACTCAGACAGCAGCTCTATAGAGATGAGATGATGACTCAGACAGCAGCTCTATAGAGATGAGATGATGACTCAGACAGCAGCTCTATAGAGATGAGATGATGACTCAGACAGCAGCTCTATAGAGATGAGATGATGACTCAGACAGCAGCTCTATAGAGATGAGATGATGACTCAGACAGCAGCTCTATAGAGATGAGATGATGACTCAGACAGCAGCTCTATAGAGATGAGACGATGACTCAGACAGCAGCTCTATAGAGATGAGACGATGACTCAGACAGCAGCTCTATAGAGATGAGATGATGACTCAGACAGCAGCTCTATAGAGATGAGATGATGACTCAGACAGCAGCTCTATAGAGATGAGATGATGACTCAGACAGCAGCTCTATAGAGATGAGATGATGACTCAGACAGCAGCTCTATAGAGATGAGATGATGACTTGGAATTAAATAATAAAGTCATCAAATAAAACCAATAAAATATACCAAACAAATTAAATATTTTATTAAAGTAATGTGAAGAAATTATGGTTAATAAGAGATAAGCAGTATTATTATATAATATTGTTACAGCATTCAACCAACATAATGCAAAATGCATTTAATATATTTTTTGAATTGAAATCATAAACCGTGATTTTTTAATAATCTAACCTAAAAACGAACTGACCTCAAAAAGCACTAATCGCACAGCACTACTGTCTGTAGATAGTCTGTAGAGCATTTACAGATGGACTATCCACATAAAGTGGAACCAGCCTGCCTGCTCCTACTTTTATACATTGAAACCTGTCTGTCTTTTACATTTTGCTGCATTCAAAGTCCACTGCTTAACATTGTGTGCAGTGAAATTCATATTTAAAAGACATTGTAACCATTGTTTGTATAACACTCAGCCCTGCTACAGTAGTTCACTAAACTACAGAGCATGTTGTCCAGCCCTGCTACAGTAGTTCACTAAACTACAGAGCATGTTGTCCAGCCCTGCTACGGTAGTTCACTAAACTACAGAGCATGTTGTCCAGCCCTGCTACAGTAGTTCACTAAACTACAGAGCATGTTGTCCAGCCCTGCTACAGTAGTTCACTAAACTACAGAGCATGTTGTCCAGCCCTGCTACAGTAGTTCACTAAACTACAGAGCATGTTGTCCAGCCCTGCTACAGTAGTTCACTAAACTACAGAGCATGTTGTCCAGCCCTGCTACAGTAGTTCACTAAACTACAGAGCATGTTGTCCAGCCCTGCTACAGTAGTTCACTAAACTACAGAGCATGTTGTCCAGCCCTGCTACAGTAGTTCACTAAACTACAGAGCATGTTGTCCAGCCCTGCTACAGTAGTTCACTAAACTACAGAGCATGTTGTCCAGCCCTGCTACAGTAGTTCATTAAACTACAGAGCATGTTGTCCAGCCCTGCTACAGTAGTTCACTAAACTACAGAGGATGTTGTCCAGCCCTGCTACAGTAGTTCACTAAACTACAGAGCATGTTGTCCAGCCCTGCTACAGTAGTTCACTAAACTACAGAGCATGTTGTCCAGCCCTGCTACAGTAGTTCACTAAACTAAAGAGCATGTTGTCCAGCCCTGCTACAGTAGTTCACTAAACTACAGAGCATGTTGTCCAGCCCTGCTACAGTAGTTCACTAAACTACAGAGCATGTTGTCCAGCCCTGCTACAGTAGTTCACTAAACTACAGAGCATGTTGTCCAGCCCTGCTACAGTAGTTCACTAAACTACAGAGCATGTTGTCCAGCCCTGCTACAGTAGTTCACTAAACTACAGAGCATGTTGTCCAGCCCTGCTACAGTAGTTCACTAAACTACAGAGGATGTTGTCCAGCCCTGCTACAGTAGTTCACTAAACTACAGAGCATGTTGTCCAGCCCTGCTACAGTAGTTCACTAAACTACAGAGGATGTTGTCCAGCCCTGCTACAGTAGTTCACTAAACTACAGAGCATGTTGTCCAGCCCTGCTACAGTAGTTCACTAAACTACAGAGCATGTTGTCCAGCCCTGCTACAGTAGTTCACTAAACTACAGAGCATGTTGTCCAGCCCTGCTACAGTAGTTCACTAAACTACAGAGCATGTTGTCCAGCCCTGCTACAGTAGTTCACTAAACTACAGAGCATGTTGTCCAGCCCTGCTACAGTAGTTCACTAAACTACAGAGCATGTTGTCCAGCCCTGCTACAGTAGTTCACTAAACTACAGAGGATGTTGTCCAGCCCTGCTACAGTAGTTCACTAAACTACAGAGGATGTTGTCCAGCCCTGCTACAGTAGTTCACTAAACTACAGAGCATGTTGTCCAGCCCTGCTACAGTAGTTCACTAAACTACAGAGCATGTTGTCCAGCCCTGCTACAGTAGTTCACTAAACTACAGAGCATGTTGTCCAGCCCTGCTACAGTAGTTCACTAAACTACAGAGCATGTTGTCCAGCCCTGCTACAGTAGTTCACTAAACTACAGAGCATGTTGTCCAGCCCTGCTACAGTAGTTCACTAAACTACAGAGCATGTTGTCCAGCCCTGCTACAGTAGTTCACTAAACTACAGAGGATGTTGTCCAGCCCTGCTACAGTAGTTCACTAAACTACAGAGCATGTTGTCCAGCCCTGCTACAGTAGTTCACTAAACTACAGAGCATGTTGTCCAGCCCTGCTACAGTAGTTCACTAAACTACAGAGCATGTTGTCCAGCCCTGCTACAGTAGTTCACTAAACTACAGAGCATGTTGTCCAGCCCTGCTACAGTAGTTCACTAAACTACAGAGCATGTTGTCCAGCCCTGCTACAGTAGTTCACTAAACTACAGAGCATGTTGTCCAGCCCTGCTACAGTAGTTCACTAAACTACAGAGCATGTTGTCCAGCCCTGCTACAGTAGTTCACTAAACTACAGAGCATGTTGTCCAGCCCTGCTACAGTAGTTCACTAAACTACAGAGCATGTTGTCCAGCCCTGCTACAGTAGTTCACTAAACTACAGAGCATGTTGTCCAGCCCTGCTACAGTAGTTCACTAAACTACAGAGCATGTTGTCCAGCCCTGCTACAGTAGTTCACTAAACTACAGAGCATGTTGTCCAGCCCTGCTACAGTAGTTCAGTAAACTACAGAGCATGTTGTCCAGGCCTGCTACAGTAGTTCACTAAACTACAGAGCATGTTGTCCAGCCCTGCTACAGTAGTTCACTAAACTACAGAGCATGTTGTCCAGCCCTGCTACAGTAGTTCACTAAACTACAGAGCATGTTGTCCAGCCCTGCTACAGTAGTTCACTAAACTACAGAGCATGTTGTCCAGCCCTGCTACAGTAGTTCACTAAACTACAGAGCATGTTGTCCAGCCCTGCTACAGTAGTTCACTAAACTACAGAGCATGTTGTCCAGCCCTGCTACAGTAGTTCACTAAACTACAGAGCATGTTGTCCAGCCCTGCTACAGTAGTTCACTAAACTACAGAGCATGTTGTCCAGCCCTGCTACAGTAGTTCACTAAACTACAGAGCATGTTGTCCAGCCCTGCTACAGTAGTTCACTAAACTACAGAGCATGTTGTCCAGCCCTGCTACAGTAGTTCACTAAACTACAGAGCATGTTGTCCAGCCCTGCTACAGTAGTTCACTAAACTACAGAGCATGTTGTCCAGCCCTGCTACAGTAGTTCACTAAACTACAGAGCATGTTGTCCAGCCCTGCTACAGTAGTTCAGTAAACTACAGAGCATGTTGTCCAGCCCTGCTACAGTAGTTCACTAAACTACAGAGCATGTTGTCCAGCCCTGCTACAGTAGTTCACTAAACTACAGAGCATGTTGTCCAGCCCTGCTACAGTAGTTCACTAAACTACAGAGCATGTTGTCCAGCCCTGCTACAGTAGTTCACTAAACTACAGAGCATGTTGTCCAGCCCTGCTACAGTAGTTCACTAAACTACAGAGCATGTTGTCCAGCCCTGCTACAGTAGTTCACTAAACTACAGAGCATGTTGTCCAGCCCTGCTACAGTAGTTCACTAAACTACAGAGCATGTTGTCCAGCCCTGCTACAGTAGTTCAGTAAACTACAGAGCATGTTGTCCAGCCCTGCTACAGTAGTTCAGTAAACTACAGAGCATGTTGTCCAGCCCTGCTACAGTAGTTCACTAAACTACAGAGCATGTTGTCCAGCCCTGCTACAGTAGTTCACTAAACTACAGAGGATGTTGTCCAGCCCTGCTACAGTAGTTCACTAAACTACAGAGCATGTTGTCCAGCCCTGCTACAGTAGTTCACTAAACTACAGAGCATGTTGTCCAGCCCTGCTACAGTAGTTCACTAAACTACAGAGCATGTTGTCCAGCCCTGCTACAGTAGTTCACTAAACTAAAGAGCATGTTGTCCAGCCCTGCTACAGTAGTTCACTAAACTACAGAGCATGTTGTCCAGCCCTGCTACAGTAGTTTACTAAACTACAGAGCATGTTGTCCAGCCCTGCTACAGTAGTTCACTAAACTACAGAGCATGTTGTCCAGCCCTGCTACAGTAGTTCACTAAACTAAAGAGCATGTTGTCCAGCCCTGCTACAGTAGTTCACTAAACTAAAGAGCATGTTGTCCAGCCCTGCTACAGTAGTTCACTAAACTACAGAGCATGTTGTCCAGCCCTGCTACAGTAGTTCACTAAACTACAGAGGATGTTGTCCAGCCCTGCTACAGTAGTTCAGTAAACTACAGAGGATGTTGTCCAGCCCTGCTACAGTAGTTCACTAAACTACAGAGGATGTTGTCCAGCCCTGCTACAGTAGTTCACTAAACTACAGAGCATGTTGTCCAGCCCTGCTACAGTAGTTCACTAAACTACAGAGCATGTTGTCCAGCCCTGCTACAGTAGTTCACTAAACTACAGAGCATGTTGTCCAGCCCTGCTACAGTAGTTCACTAAACTACAGAGCATGTTGTCCAGCCCTGCTACAGTAGTTCACTAAACTACAGAGCATGTTGTCCAGCCCTGCTACAGTAGTTCACTAAACTAAAGAGCATGTTGTCCAGCCCTGCTACAGTAGTTCACTAAACTAAAGAGCATGTTGTCCAGCCCTGCTACAGTAGTTCACTAAACTACAGAGCATGTTGTCCAGCCCTGCTACAGTAGTTCACTAAACTACAGAGGATGTTGTCCAGCCCTGCTACAGTAGTTCAGTAAACTACAGAGGATGTTGTCCAGCCCTGCTACAGTAGTTCACTAAACTACAGAGGATGTTGTCCAGCCCTGCTACAGTAGTTCACTAAACTACAGAGCATGTTGTCCAGCCCTGCTACAGTAGTTCACTAAACTACAGAGCATGTTGTCCAGCCCTGCTACAGTAGTTCACTAAACTACAGAGCATGTTGTCCAGCCCTGCTACAGTAGTTCACTAAACTACAGAGCATGTTGTCCAGCCCTGCTACAGTAGTTCACTAAACTACAGAGCATGTTGTCCAGCCCTGCTACAGTAGTTCACTAAACTACAGAGGATGTTGTCCAGCCCTGCTACAGTAGTTCAGTAAACTACAGAGGATGTTGTCCAGCCCTGCTACAGTAGTTCACTAAACTACAGAGCATGTTGTCCAGGCCTGCTACAGTAGTTCACTAAACTACAGAGCATGTTGTCCAGCCCTGCTACAGTAGTTCACTAAACTACAGAGCATGTTGTCCAGCCCTGCTACAGTAGTTCACTAAACTACAGAGCATGTTGTCCAGCCCTGCTACAGTAGTTCACTAAACTACAGAGCATGTTGTCCAGCCCTGCTACAGTAGTTCACTAAACTACAGAGGATGTTGTCCATTGAAGTTGTTGTCTCTGGCTCTTTTGATATAGTATCAGATTAAAAAGGAATAATAACAAGGTTTGTGGAAGTTTGAAAGGGTTTGATCCACCTTAGGGCAGGAGTGTTTCCCCAGCTATATAGTCCTAGCACAGAGAAAAAGGGAAGCTATCTATAATAATAATATTTTGTCATAGCCTACAAATAGGACCCAGAGTTTTACCTGAGCAGGTTATGAGATCAGGAAAAACGGGTAACATTTTTGTCACACCACTTTTGAACCTGTCGTTCCACGTCTGGTTATGACCCCTAATGCATTCACACGCACGCACACACTGAGTAACCTTGCAGGCCCAGTGATTCCAGGGTGAGTGCTGCCACCTTCCGGTGATTTGTAGGTAATGCAGGAGCAGGCAGGCTGGTGGTGGAGATTGTGAGACGAAGGACACTGCTGCCTTTCAAAACGACTACTCAAAATCTAAAACTGACCGTTAATCAAACCCTTAACTCGAACCCTAACTCTATACTTAATCAATTCTGACATGATATATCATTTTGCAGGTCAGGAGTGTCCGTATAGTGTTGCCCGTGGAGATTGGAATATATATGAGCATCAGCACAGAGGCGTTCCCTAATCTAAATATGTAAATACATGCTAGAACGCGCCAATAGAATCTCGCTAGGTGGTGTTTGGCTCTGCCCACTATGATTAAATCGCTCCCATTGCAAAACGACAGTCGGTGGTCTATCTTGGGTTAGTTATAAAACATTTAGAAAAGCACAGAAAGAACGCATCTTTGGCATTAGTCAAAACAGCAACAAAAAAGACTTAGAAATCCTCTGGACATGAGCACTATTTACATCCATCCACACACCAACTGAACCGTACCACTCGGAAGGAGATTACAATCACATAGATCCTCATTTAAAAACATGATGGCTCCACTCCATTACATACTTCACACCCAGTAGATGGCGGTGACGCGTAATTATTCCAGTTTGCCAGCTGTTTGGAGAGTGGAGTAAGAATTCAAGTAGAAAACGGCAAGAGAAACATGGCAGAGAAAGTGAGTGGTGAAACATCGGAAGACAGGTCGGACTCCGCGGTGCCTCCTGGCGCTGCTGCGGTGTCGCAAGACCTTCGAAGTGTTCTGGTCACCAGCGTTCTGAACCTAGAGAAGCTGGAGATAGATCTGTACAGGTAGCATACTGTTAGCATACTGTTAGCTGGAGATCTGTACAGGTAGCATACTGTTAGCTGGAGATAGATCTGTACAGGTAGCATACTGTTAGCTGGAGATAGATCTGTACAGGTAGCATACTGTTAGCATACTGTTAGCTGGAGATAGATCTGTACAGGTAGCATACTGTTAGCATACTGTTAGCTGGAGATAGATCTGTACAGGTAGCATACTGTTAGCATACTGTTAGCTGGAGATAGATCTGTATAAGTAGCATACTGTTAGCATACTGTTAGCTGGAGATAGAGCTGTACAGGTAGCATACTGGTAGCATACTGTTAGCTGGAGATCTGTACAGGTAGCATACTGTTAGCATACTGTTAGCTGGAGATAGATCTGTACAGGTAGCATACTGTTAGCATACTGTTAGCTGGAGATAGATCTGTACAGGTAGCATACTGTTAGCATACTGTTAGCTGGAGATAGATCTGTACAGGTAGCATACTGTTAGCTGGAGATAGATCTGTACAGGTAGCATACTGTTAGCATACTGTTAGCTGGAGATAGATCTGTACAGGTAGCATACTGTTAGCATACTGTTAGCTGGAGATAGATCTGTACAGGTAGCATACTGGTAGCATACTGTTAGCTGGAGATATATCTGTACAAGTAGCATACTGTTAGCATACTGTTAGCTGGAGATAGATCTGTACAGGTAGCATACTGGTAGCATACTGTTAGCTGGAGATAGATCTGTACAGGTAGCATACTGGTAGCATACTGTTAGCTGGAGATAGAGCTGTACAGGTAGCATACTGGTAGCATACTGTTAGCATATTATTAGCCTGCCCAACACTCACCTTTGGTCTACTATTAGCAGATCAGTACAGCTAGTTAGCTAGCTACTGCTCGACATTTACCTCATGTTGTTTAGTTGTACTATGGCAATGTCAAGTTTTAATTGTGATGCAACTCAGTATAAACTTGTGCCCCCTCATCTGGGAAATTCTGGTTGTCTGTGCGTGTGGTGTGTGTGTGTGCACCGCGTTACAGAGGGACTCACCACTGGGTGCCCCGTACCCGTCGTCTGTTTGGGGGTCAGATCATTGGCCAGGCCCTGGTGGCTGCAGCAGAGTCCGTCGGGGAAAACGTTTTGGCTCACTCTCTCCACTGCTACTTTGTACGGGCAGGTGAGGAGCTGACATTGTCAACATCAGCACAACGCTACCATAGCATTACCATAATATTACAACACTACCACAACACTATGATAGCATTACCATAATATTACAACACTACCACAACACTATGATAGCATTACCATAATATTACAACACTACCACAACTCATAGCATTACCGCAACACCCCACAGGTTATACAATGCTTCTCCATTGCTTGCTGTTTGGGGTTTTAGACTGGGTGTCTGTATAAGCACTTCGTGACATCTGCTGATGTAAAAAGGCCATTATAAATGTAATCGATTGAACAGTAACTTTTCAAGGGGCAGTAAGGAACTGACCTTCAGTCAACATTACCACAACATGCCACAGAGTATACAGTCAACATTACCACAACATGCCACAGAGTATACAGTCAACATTACCACAACATGCCACAGATTATACAGTCAACATTACCACAACATGCCACAGATTATACAGTCAACATTACCACAACATGCCACAGAGTATACAGTCAACATTACCACAACATTCCACAGAGTATACAGTCAACATTACCACAACATGCCACAGAGTATACAGTCAACATTACCACAACATGCCACAGAGTATACAGTCAACATTACCACAACATTCCACAGAGTATACAGTCAACATTACCACAACATGCCACAGATTATACAGTCAACATTACCACAACATGCCACAGATTATACAGTCAACATTACCACAGCATGCCACAGATTATACAGTCAACATTACCACAACATGCCACAGAGTATACAGTCAACATTACCACAGCATGCCACAGAGTATACAGTCAACATTACCACAACATGCCACAGATTATACAGTCAACATTACCACAACATGCCACAGAGTATACAGTCAACATTACCACAGCATGCCACAGATTATACAGTCAACATTACCACAACATGCCACAGATTATACAGTCAACATTACCACAACATGCCACAGATTATACAGTCAACATTACCACAACATGCCACAGATTATACAGTCAACATTACCACAACATGCCACAGATTATACAGTCAAGGTACAGATTGAATTAGCCTGATTGAATTTGCCCTGCTCCAACTAACCTACCCTATACTGACTACTAACCCTGCTACTACCTCTCATGCTGGAGAGGTCCCATTTAACACCTGACCCTTACCCTCCTGCTCCTCATCCTGACCCTTACCTTCCTGCTCCTCATCCTGACCCTTACCTTCCTGCTCCTCATCCTGACCCTTACCCTCCTGCTCCTCATCCTGACCCTTACCTTCCTGCTCCTCACCCTGACCCTTACCTTCCTGCTCCTCATCCTGACCCTTATCTTCCTGCTCCTCATCCTGACCCTTACCTTCCTGCTCCTCATCCTGACCCTTACCTTCCTGCTCCTCATCCTGACCCTTACCTTCCTGCTCCTCATCCTGACCCTTACCTTCCTGCTCCTCATCCTGACCCTTATCTTCCTGCTCCTCATCCTGACCCTTACCCTCCTGCTCCTCATCCTGACCCTTACCTTCCTGCTCCTCATCCTGACCCTTACCTTCCTGCTCCTCATCCTGACCCTTACCTTCCTGCTCCTCTTCCTGCTCCTCATCCTGACCCTTACCTTCCTGCTCCTCATCCTGACCCTTACCTTCCTGCTCCTCATCCTGACCCTTACCTTCCTGCTCCTCATCCTGACCCTTACCCTCCTGCTCCTCATCCTGACCCTTACCCTCCTGCTCCTCATCCTGACCCTTACCCTCCTGCTCCTCATCCTGACCCTTACCTTCCTGCTCCTCATCCTGACCCTTACCCTCCTGCTCCTCTTCCTGACCCTTACCTTCCTGCTCCTCATCCTGACCCTTATCTTCCTGCTCCTCATCCTGACCCTTACCTTCCTGCTCCTCATCCTGACCCTTACCCTCCTGCTCCTCATCCTGACCCTTACCTTCCTGCTCCTCTTCCTGCTCCTCATCCTGCTCCTCTTCCTGCTCCTCTTCCTGCTCCTCATCCTGACCCTTACCTTCCTGCTCCTCATCCTGACACTTACCTTCCTGCTCCTCTTCCTGCTCCTCATCCTGACCCTTACCTTCCTGCTCCTCATCCTGACCCTTACCTTCCTGCTCCTCATCCTGACCCTTACCTTCCTGCTCCTCATCCTGACCCATACCCTCCTGCTCCTCATCCTGACCCTTACCCTCCTGCTCCTCATCCTGACCCTTACCTTCCTGCTCCTCATCCTGACCCTTACCTTCCTGCTCCTCATCCTGACCCTTACCCTCCTGCTCCTCTTCCTGCTCCTCATCCTGACCCTTACCCTCCTGCTCCTCATCCTGCTCCTCATCCTGACCCTTACCCTCCTGCTCCTCTTCCTGCTCCTCATCCTGACCCTTACCCTCCTGCTCCTCTTCCTGCTCCTCATCCTGACCCTTACCCTCCTGCTCCTCATCCTGACCCTTACCTTCCTGCTCCTCATCCTGACCCTTACCTTCCTGCTCCTCATCCTGACCCTTACCTTCCTGCTCCTCATCCTGACCCTTACCCTCCTGCTCCTCATCCTGACCCTTACCTTCCTGCTCCTCATCCTGACCCTTACCTTCCTGCTCCTCATCCTGACCCTTACCTTCCTGCTCCTCATCCTGACCCTTACCTTCCTGCTCCTCATCCTGACCCTTACCCTCCTGCTCCTCTTCCTGCTCCTCATCCTGACCCTTACCCTCCTGCTCCTCATCCTGACCCTTACCTTCCTGCTCCTCATCCTGACCCTTACCCTCCTGCTCCTCATCCTGACCCTTACCCTCCTGCTCCTCATCCTGACCCTTACCTTCCTGCTCCTCATCCTGACCCTTACCTTCCTGCTCCTCATCCTGACCCTTACCTTCCTGCTCCTCATCCTGACCCTTACCTTCCTGCTCCTCATCCTGACCCTTATCTTCCTGCTCCTCATCCTGACCCTTACCTTCCTGCTCCTCATCCTGACCCTTACCTTCCTGCTCCTCATCCTGACCCTTACCCTCCTGCTCCTCATCCTGACCCTTACCTTCCTGCTCCTCATCCTGACCCTTACCTTCCTGCTCCTCATCCTGACCCTTACCTTCCTGCTCCTCATCCTGACCCTTACCCTCCTGCTCCTCATCCTGACCCTTACCTTCCTGCTCCTCATCCTGACCCTTACCTTCCTGCTCCTCATCCTGACCCTTACCTTCCTGCTCCTCATCCTGACCCTTACCCTCCTGCTCCTCATCCTGACCCTTACCTTCCTGCTCCTCATCCTGACCCTTACCTTCCTGCTCCTCATCCTGACCCTTACCTTCCTGCTCCTCATCCTGACCCTTACCCTCCTGCTCCTCATCCTGACCCTTACCTTCCTGCTCCTCATCCTGACCCTTACCTTCCTGCTCCTCATCCTGACCCTTACCCTCCTGCTCCTCATCCTGACCCTTATCTTCCTGCTCCTCATCCTGACCCTTACCCTCCTGCTCCTCATCCTGACCCTTACCCTCCTGCTCCTCATCCTGACCCTTACCTTCCTGCTCCTCATCCTGACCCTTACCTTCCTGCTCCTCATCCTGACCCTTACCTTCCTGCTCCTCATCCTGACCCTTACCTTCCTGCTCCTCATCCTGACCCTTACCCTCCTGCTCCTCATCCTGACCCTTACCTTCCTGCTCCTCATCCTGACCCTTACCCTCCTGCTCCTCATCCTGACCCTTACCTTCCTGCTCCTCATCCTGACCCTTACCTTCCTGCTCCTCATCCTGACCCTTACCTTCCTGCTCCTCATCCTGACCCTTACCTTCCTGCTCCTCATCCTGACCCTTACCCTCCTGCTCCTCATCCTGACCCTTACCCTCCTGCTCCTCTTCCTGCTCCTCACCCTGACCTTAATTATCCTAACATATAACTCTGATCCTAACTATCCTAACATATAACTCTGATACTAACATATAACCCCTGACCCCAACTCTTCTAACATAAACTCAGCAAAGAAAGAAACGTCCTCTCACTTTTCAACTGTGTTTATTTTCAGCAAACTTAACATGTGTAAATATTTGTATGAACATAACAAGATTCAACAACGGAGACATAAACTGAACAAGTTCCACAGACATGTGATTAACAGAAATGGAATAATGTGTTCCTGAACAAAGGGGGGGTCAAAATCAAAAGTAACAGTCAGTATCTGGTGTGGCCACTAGCTGCATTAAGTACTGCAGTGCATCTCCTCCTCGTGGACTGCACCAGATGTGCCAGTTCTTGCTGTGAGATGTTACCCCACTCTTCCACCAAGGCACCTGCAAGTTCACAGACATTTCTGTGGGGAATGGCCCTAGCCCTCACCCTCCAATCCAACAGGTCCCAAACGTGCTCAATGGGATTGAGATCCGGGCTCTTCGCTGGCCATGGCAGAACACTGACATTCCTGTCTTGCAGGAAATCACGCACAGAACGAGCAGTATGGCTGGTGGCATTGTCATGCTGGAGGGTCATGTCAGGATGAGTCTGAAGGAAGGGTACCACATGAGAGAGGAGGATGTCAGCGTTGAGATTGCCTGCAATGACAACAAGCTCAGTCCGATGACGCTGTGACACACCGCCCCAGACCATGACAGACCCTCCACCTCCATCGATCCCTCTCCAGAGTACAGGCTTTAAAGTAATGCTCATTCCTTCGATGATAAATGCGAATCCGACCATCGCCCCTGGTGAGACAAAACCTTGACTCGTCAGTGAAGAGCACTTTTTGCCAGTCCTGTCTGGTCCAGCGACGGTGGGTTTGTGCCCATAGGCGACGTTGTTGCCAGTGATGTCTGGTGAGGACCTGCCTTACAACAGGTCTACAAGCCCTCAGTCCAGCCTCTCTCAGCCTATTGTGGACAGTCTGAGCACTGATGGAGGGATTGTGCGTTCCTGGTGTAACTCGGGCAGTTGTTGTTGCCATCCTGTACCTGTCCCGCAGGTGTGATGTTCGAATGTACTGATCCTGTGCAGGTGTTGTTACACGTGGTCTGCCACTGCGAGGACGATCAGCTATCTGTCCTGTCTCCCTGTAGAGTCTTAGGCGTCTCACAGTACGGACATTGCAATTTATTGCCCTGGCCACATCTGCAGTCCTCATGCCTCCATGCAGCATGCCTAAGGCACATTCACGCAGATGAGCAGGGACCCTGGGCATCTTTCTTTTGGTGTTTTTCGGAGTCAGTAGAGGCCTCTTTAGTGTGCTAAGTTTTCATAACTGTGACCTTAATTGCTAACCGTCTGTAAGCTGTTAGTGTCTTAATTGTTTATGGTTCATTGAACAAGCACGGGAAACCGTGTTTAAACCCTTCACAATGAAGATCTGTGAAGTTATTTGGATTTGTACGAATTATCTTTGAAAGACAGGGTCCTGAATAAGGGACGTTTCGTTTTTTAACCCCTGACCCCAACTCTCCTAACGTACTGTGTAGTAACTATAGACTCTAGACCTGCCACAACGTATAGTGCATTCAGAAAGTACTCAGACCCCTTGACTTTTTCAACATTTTGTTACATTACAACCTTATTCTAAAAATGTATTAGTCTTTTTCCCCCTCATTAATCTACATACAATACCCCACAATGACTCAACACCCCACGATGACTCAACACCCCACGATGACTCAACACCCCACGATGACTCAACACCCCACGATGACTCAACACCCCACGATGACTCAACACCCCACAATGACTCAACACCCCACAATGACTCAATACCCCACAATGACTCAATACCCCACAATGACACAATACCCCATAATGACACAATACCCTTTAATGACTAAGCAAAAACAGGTTTTTAGAAAATGTGTATAAAAAAAAAAATGATGATGATCACATTTACATACGTTTTCAGACCCTTTACTCAGTACTTTGTTGAAGCACCTTTGGCAGCGATTACAGCCTCGAGTCTTCTTGGTTATGACGCTACAAGCTTGGCACACCTGTATTTGGGGAGTTTCTCCCATTGTTCTCTGCAGATCCTCTCAAGCTCTGTCAGGTTGGATGGGAGTGTCGCTGCACAGCTATTTTCTGGTCTCTCCAGAGATATTAGATCGGGTTCAAGTCCGGGCTCTGGCTGGGCCACTCAAGATTCTCTGTTCTGATGAAACCAAGAACTATTTTGACCGGAATGCCAAGCGTCACATCGGGAGGAAACCTGGCACCATCCCTACGGTGAAGCATGGTGGTGGCAGCATCATGCTGTGGGGATATTTTTCAGCGGCAGGTACTGGGAGACTAGTCAGGATCGAGGGAAAGATGAACAGAGCAAAGTACAGAGAGATTCTTGATGAAAACCTGCTCCAGAGCGCTCAGGACCCCAGACTAGGGTGAAGGTTCACCTTCCAACAGGACAACGACCCTAAGCACACAGCCAATACAATGCAGGAGTGGCTTCGGGACAAGTCTTTATTTTTAATACCTTTTTAAAAAGCCTGTTTGCTTTGTCATTATTGGGTATTGTGTGTAGATTAATGAGGGGTTTAAAAAAATAACGTAACAAAATGTTACAGTAATTGGGTCTAAATACTTTCTGAATACACTGTATCTAGGTAATGGGGCGAACTCAGTGGAGTTCAATGTCATGTGTCTCTGTTCGGCGTTTCTTCAGCTCGGCAGGCCTGGAGGAGGAGCCTAACCTCTGACCTAAACCCTCCTAACATATAGCCCTACCTCTCTCCTCGGGCCTGTGTGCCAGGAGACCCCAAGGTGCCAGTGCTGTACCAGGTGGAGAGGACCAGGGACGGTCGTAGTTTCAGCGTGCGGTCAGTGAAGGCCATCCAACACGGTCAACCCATCCTCATCTGCCAGGCCTCCTTCCACAGTAACCAGCCCTCTCCTCTGCAGCACCAGTTCACCATGCCCTCTGTCCCCCCTCCTGAAGACCTGCTGACGGTGGAGGAACTCATACAGCTCTACCTCAGGTAATAACACGGTTATAACCAGGGGTTGGAACCAATATTATTTTCCTTTCGCTCTGATCAGAGCCACTATTCTTTTTCGTTCCGTTCCACAGTTCCGACCAGCAAAATAAAGTTCTGAACTGTTCAAACAAACAAAGTTGTTTTATATCGTTCCTTTATGTTCCTTTTTAAACCTCTGAAATATATATATATATATATAATGGTCCTGGTTCTGTGTAACTCCAGTAGGACATGGCAATGCCAAGGGTTCACGTCCGAACTGATCCTATCCTCATTCTGTGTGTGTTCCAGTAAGCCAGACTTGGCTGAGAAAGCCAAACAGGGTCTGAACAAGCTGCTAGCTGACGAGGTTCCCATAGAGATTAAACCTGTCAATCCTCCAGACTTCTACCGCGGCGTTGCCATGGAACCCAAGAAGCTGTACTGGGTGCGCGCTAGAGGCCACATCGGTAAGATACAGAAACTGTGTATGACTCTAACCCAGGGCTGCCCTTCCCTCGTCCTGGAGATCTACAGTCCTGTGGTTTTCAGTACAACCCTAACCTACCATACCTGGTTCAGGTATTGGTAAGCAGCTAATTAAGCAGCTAATTATTCACTCCAAATTAGGGTTGGCGTGAATCTACAGGAGGGTAGCTCAGCAGGAAGAGAGTTGGGCAGTCCTGCTCTAACCGGCCCAGCTCTGACCCTCCCTGCTCTGACCGGCCCTGCTCTGACCCTCCCTGCTCTAACCCTCCCTGCTCTGACCGGCCCTGCTCTGACCCTCCCTGCTCTGACCCTCCCTGCTCTAACCCTCCCTGCTCTGACCGGCCCTGCTCTGACCCTCCCTGCTCTGACCCTCCCTGCTCTGACCCTCCCTGCTCTAACCGGCCCTGCTCTGACCCTCCCTGCTCTGACCCTCCCTGCTCTGACCCTCCCTGCTCTAACCGGCCCTGCTCTGACCCTCCCTGCTCTGACCCTCCCTGCTCTGACCCTCCCTGCTCTGACCCTCCCTGCTCTAACCGGCCCTGCTCTGACCCTCCCTGCTCTGACCCTCCCTGCTCTGACCCTCCCTGCTCTGACCCTCCCTGCTCTGACCCTCCCTGCTCTAACCGGCCCTGCTCTGACCCTCCCTGCTCTGACCCTCCCTGCTCTAACCGGCCCTGCTCTGACCCTCCCTGCTCTGACCCTCCCTGCTCTAACCGGCCCTGCTCTGACCCTCCCTGCTCTGACCCTCCCTGCTCTGACCCTCCCTGCTCTGACCGGCCCTGCTCTGACCGGCCCTGCTCTGACCGGCCCTGCTCTGACCCTCCCTGCTCTGACCGGCCCTGCTCTGACCCTCCCTGCTCTAACCCTCCCTGCTCTGACCCTCCCTGCTCTAACCGGCCCTGCTCTGACCCTCCCTGCTCTGACCCTCCCTGCTCTGACCCTCCCTGCTCTAACCGGCCCTGCTCTGACCCTCCCTGCTCTGACCGGCCCTGCTCTGACCCTCCCTGCTCTGACCCTCCCTGCTCTGACCCTCCCTGCTCTGACCCTCCCTGCTCTGACCCTCCCTGCTCTGACCGGCCCTGCTCTGACCGGCCCTGCTCTGACCGGCCCTGCTCTGACCCTCCCTGCTCTGACCCTCCCTGCTCTGACCGGCCCTGCTCTAACCGGCCCTGCTCTAACCGGCCCTGCTCTGACCCTCCCTGCTCTGACCCTCCCTGCTCTGACCCTCCCTGCTCTGACCCTCCCTGCTCTGACCAGCCCTGCTCTGACCCTCCCTGCTCTAACCGGCCCTGCTCTAACCGGCCCTGCTCTGACCCTCCCTGCTCTGACCCTCCCTGCTCTGACCGGCCCTGCTCTGACCCTCCCTGCTCTGACCCTCCCTGCTCTGACCCTCCCTGCTCTGACCCTCCCTGCTCTAACCCTCCCAGCTCTGACCCTCCCTGCTCTGACCCTCCCTGCTCTGACCCTCCCTGCTCTAACCGGCCCTGCTCTGACCCTCCCTGCTCTGACCCTCCCTGCTCTGACCCTCCCTGCTCTGACCCTCCCTGCTCTGACCCTCCCTGCTCTAACCGGCCCTGCTCTGACCCTCCCTGCTCTGACCCTCCCTGCTCTGACCCTCCCTGCTCTGACCCTCCCTGCTCTGACCCTCCCTGCTCTAACCGGCCCTGCTCTAACCGGCCCTGCTCTAACCGGCCCTGCTCTGACCCTCCCTGCTCTGACCCTCCCTGCTCTGACCCTCCCTGCTCTGACCCTCCCTGCTCTGACCCTCCCTGCTCTGACCCTCCCTGCTCTGACCCTCCCTGCTCTGACCCTCCCTGCTCTAACCGGCCCTGCTCTGACCCTCCCTGCTCTGACCCTCCCTGCTCTGACCCTCCCTGCTCTGACCGGCCCTGCTCTGACCCTCCCTGCTCTAACCGGCCCTGCTCTGACCCTCCCTGCTCTGACCCTCCCTGCTCTGACCCTCCCTGCTCTGACCCTCCCTGCTCTAACCCTCCCTGCTCTGACCCTCCCTGCTCTGACCCTCCCTGCTCTGACCCTCCCTGCTCTGACCCTCCCTGCTCTGACCCTCCCTGCTCTGACCCTCCCTGCTCTGACCCTCCCTGCTCTGACCCTCCCTGCTCTGACCCTCCCTGCTCTAACCGGCCCTGCTCTGACCCTCCCTGCTCTAACCCTCCCTGCTCTGACCCTCCCTGCTCTGACCCTCCCTGCTCTGACCCTCCCTGCTCTGACCCTCCCTGCTCTGACCGGCCCTGCTCTGACCGGCCCTGCTCTGACCGGCCCTGCTCTGACCCTCCCTGCTCTGACCCTCCCTGCTCTGACCCTCCCTGCTCTGACCCTCCCTGCTCTGACCCTCCCTGCTCTGACCCTCCCTGCTCTGACCCTCCCTGCTCTGACCCTCCCTGCTCTAACCGGCCCTGCTCTGACCCTTCCTGCTCTAACCGGCCCTGCTCTGACCCTCCCTGCTCTGACCCTCCCTGCTCTAACCCTCCCTGCTCTGACCCTCCCTGCTCTGACCCTTCCTGCTCTAACCCTCCCTGCTCTGACCGGCCCTGCTCTAACCGGCCCTGCTCTGACCCTCCCTGCTCTAACCGGCCCTGCTCTGACCCTCCCTGCTCTAACCGGCCCTGCTCTGACCCTCCCTGCTCTGACCCTCCCTGCTCTGACCCTCCCTGCTCTGACCCTCCCTGCTCTAACCGGCCCTGCTCTGACCCTCCCTGCTCTGACCCTCCCTGCTCTAACCGGCCCTGCTCTGACCCTCCCTGCTCTAACCCTCCCTGCTCTGACCCTCCCTGCTCTAACCGGCCCTGCTCTGACCCTCCCTGCTCTAACCGGCCCTGCTCTGACCCTCCCTGCTCTAACCGGCCCTGCTCTGACCCTCCCTGCTCTGACCCTCCCTGCTCTGACCGGCCCTGCTCTGACCCTCCCTGCTCTGACCCTCCCTGCTCTAACCGGCCCTGCTCTGACCCTCCCTGCTCTGACCGGCCCTGCTCTGACCCTTCCTGCTCTAACCGGCCCTGCTCTGACCCTCCCTGCTCTGACCCTCCCTGCTCTAACCGGCCCTGCTCTGACCCTCCCTGCTCTGACCCTCCCTGCTCTGACCCTCCCTGCTCTGACCCTCCCTGCTCTAACCCTCCCTGCTCTGACCCTCCCTGCTCTGACCCTCCCTGCTCTGACCCTCCCTGCTCTGACCCTCCCTGCTCTGACCCTCCCTGCTCTGACCGGCCCTGCTCTGACCGGCCCTGCTCTGACCGGCCCTGCTCTGACCCTCCCTGCTCTGACCCTCCCTGCTCTGACCCTCCCTGCTCTGACCGGCCCTGCTCTAACCGGCCCTGCTCTAACCGGCCCTGCTCTGACCGGCCCTGCTCTGACCCTCCCTGCTCTGACCCTCCCTGCTCTGACCCTCCCTGCTCTGACCCTCCCTGCTCTGACCAGCCCTGCTCTGACCCTCCCTGCTCTAACCGGCCCTGCTCTAACCGGCCCTGCTCTAACCGGCCCTGCTCTAACCGGCCCTGCTCTAACCGGCCCTGCTCTGACCGGCCCTGCTCTGACCGGCCCTGCTCTGACCCTCCCTGCTCTGACCCTCCCTGCTCTGACCCTCCCTGCTCTGACCCTCCCTGCTCTAACCCTCCCAGCTCTGACCCTCCCTGCTCTGACCCTCCCTGCTCTGACCCTCCCTGCTCTAACCGGCCCTGCTCTGACCGGCCCTGCTCTGACCCTCCCTGCTCTGACCCTCCCTGCTCTGACCCTCCCTGCTCTGACCCTCCCTGCTCTAACCGGCCCTGCTCTGACCCTCCCTGCTCTGACCCTCCCTGCTCTGACCCTCCCTGCTCTGACCCTCCCTGCTCTGACCCTCCCTGCTCTAACCGGCCCTGCTCTAACCGGCCCTGCTCTGACCCTCCCTGCTCTGACCCTCCCTGCTCTGACCCTCCCTGCTCTGACCCTCCCTGCTCTGACCCTCCCTGCTCTGACCCTCCCTGCTCTAACCGGCCCTGCTCTGACCCTCCCTGCTCTGACCCTCCCTGCTCTGACCGGCCCTGCTCTGACCCTCCCTGCTCTAACCGGCCCTGCTCTAACCCTCCCTGCTCTGACCCTCCCTGCTCTGACCCTCCCTGCTCTGACCCTCCCTGCTCTGACCCTCCCTGCTCTGACCCTCCCTGCTCTGACCCTCCCTGCTCTGACCCTCCCTGCTCTGACCGGCCCTGCTCTGACCGGCCCTGCTCTGACCGGCCCTGCTCTGACCGGCCCTGCTCTGACCCTCCCTGCTCTGACCCTCCCTGCTCTGACCCTCCCTGCTCTGACCCTCCCTGCTCTGACCGGCCCTGCTCTGACCGGCCCTGCTCTGACCCTCCCTGCTCTGACCCTCCCTGCTCTAACCCTCCCTGCTCTGACCCTCCCTGCTCTGACCCTCCCTGCTCTGACCCTCCCTGCTCTAACCGGCCCTGCTCTGACCCTCCCTGCTCTAACCGGCCCTGCTCTGACCCTCCCTGCTCTAACCGGCCCTGCTCTGACCCTCCCTGCTCTAACCACTCTGCCAGAGGGAGATGCAGTAAGCTGTGTGTGTTACCCCAGGTAAAGGTGATATGAAGCTCCACTGCTGTGTGGCAGCCTATGTGTCAGACTATTCGTTCCTGGACACTGCTCTCCTGCCCTACCCCGGGCAGCGTGCCACTTTCTCAGCCTCTCTGGATCACGCCATGTGGTTCCACAACACCTTCAGGGCAGACGAATGGATGCTCTACGAGACTGAGAGCTCTTGGGCTGGTATGACCACATATATACACACACACTGGACACACACACACACACTTCCCACCCACTCACACACACTTCCCACCCACTCACACACACACACATAGAGAGACAGGTATGGACACACAGAGACACATATACACACACACTGGACACACAGAGACACATATACACACACACTGGACACACACACACACTCACCCACACACACTTCCCACCCACTCACACACATAGAGAGACAGGTATGGACACACAGGGACACATATACACATAGAGAGACAGGAATGGACACACAGACACACATATACACACACACTGGACACACAAAGTTACAGACAGCAGCATTCACCTTCCAACTGGTTCTCTGTGTTGGTCTTCCCACATGCTAACGTACGTGTGTGTGTCCACCAGGGGGCAGCAGAGGGCTGGTCCAGGGACGTCTGTGGAGGAGAGACGGGGTGCTGGCTGCCAGCTGTGCCCAGGAGGGGGTACTCAGGGTCAAGGCCGTGACTAACGAGAGCAAGCTATAACCGTGACAACCTGTTAAATGGCTGATGAAGCCATGTAGAGTCAGGAGACTGGCTGCGTTTACACAGGCAGCCCAAATATGATCTCTTTTCCGCCAATTGGTCTTTTGACCAATCACATCAGATCTCTTCACATATATTTGTCAGAGCTAATATAATTGGTAAAAAGACCAATTTGTGAAAAAAAGATCAGAATTGGGCTGGCTGTCTAAAGAGAGACACCCTGCCGACGAACGGCTGGTGGCCACGGTGTGTTAGTGATCATCCGCTGGGAGTTGATGAACGGTTCAACCTCATCCCCAGCCTACATACCCTGCCTTCATCCCCAGCCTACATACCCTGACTTCATCCCCAGCCTACATCCCCAGCCTTCATCCCCTGCCTACAACTTCCGCCTTCATCCCCAGCCTTCATCCCCAGCCTACAACTTCAGCCTACATCCCCAGCCTTCATCCCCAGCCTACATCCCCAGCCTTCATCCCCTGCCTACAACTTCCGCCTTCATCCCCAGCCTTCATCCCTAACCTACAACTTCAGCCTACATCCCCAGCCTACAACTTCAGCCTTCATCCCCAGCCTTAATCCCCAGCCTTCATCCCCAGCCTTCATCCCCAGCCTTCATCCAAGACATCAGACCCCAGCCTACATCCCCAGCCTACATCCCCAGCCTTAATCCCCAGCCTTAATCCCCAGCCTACATCCCCAGTCTTCATCCCAAGACATCAGACCCCAGCCTACATCCCCAGCCTACATCCCCAGCCTACATCCCCAGCCTACATCCCCAGCCTTCATCCCCAGCCTTCATCCCCAGCCTACATCCCCAGCCTTCATCCTCAGTCTTCATCCCCAGCCTAAATCCCCAGCCTAGATCCCCAGCCTACATCCCCAGTCTTCATCCCAAGACATCAGACCCCAGCCTACATCCCCAGCCTACATCCCCAGCCTTCATCCCCAGCCTACATCCTCAGACTTCATCCCCAGCCTACATCCCCAGTCTTCATCCCAAGACATCAGACCCCAGCCTACATCCCCAGCCTACATCCCCAGCCTACATCCCCAGTCTTCATCCCCAGCCTACATCCCAAGACATAAGACCCCAGCCTACATCCCCAGCCTACATCCCCAGTCTACATCCCCAGTCTTCATCCCCAGCCTACATCCCAAGACATCAGACCCCAGCCTACGTCCCCAGTCTTCATCCCCAGCCTACATCCCCAGCCTACATCCCCAGTCTTCATCCCCAGCCTTCATCCTCAGACTTCATCCTCAGCCTACATCCCCAGTCTTCATCCCAAGACATCAGACCCCAGCCTACATCCCCAGCCTAAATCCCCAGCCTACATCCCCAGCCTACATCCCCAGTCTTCATCCCAAGACATCAGACCCCAGCCTACATCCCCAGCCTACATCCCCAGCCTTCATCCCCAGCCTACATCCCCAGTCTTCATCCCCAGCCTACATCCCAAGACATAAGACCCCAGCCTACATCTCCAGCCTACATCCCCAGTCTTCATCCCCAGCCTACATCCCAAGACATCAGACCCCAGCCTACGTCCCCAGTCTTCATCCCCAGCCTACATCCCCAGCCTACATCCCCAGTCTTCATCCCCAGCCTTCATCCCCAGCCTTCATCCCCAGCCTTCATCCCCCGTCTTCATCCCCAGCCTTCATCCCCAGCCTTCATCCCCAGCCTTCATCCCCAGCCTACATCCCCAGCCTTCATCCCCAGCCTACATCCCCAGCCTACATCCCCAGCCTACATCTCCAGCCTACATCCCCAGTCTTCATCCCCAGCCTACATCCCAAGACATAAGACCCCAGCCTACATCTCCAGCCTACATCCCCAGTCTTCATCCCCAGCCTACATCCCAAGACATCAGACCCCAGCCTACGTCCCCAGTCTTCATCCCCAGCCTACATCCCCAGCCTACATCCCCAGCCTACATCCCCAGTCTTCATCCCCAGCCTTCATCCCCCGTCTTCATCCCCAGTCTTCATCCCCAGCCTTCATCCCCAGCCTACATCCCCAGTCTTCATCCCCAGCCTTCATCCCCAGCCTACATCCCCAGCCTTCATCCCCAGCCTACATCCCCAGCCTACATCCCCAGCCTTCATCCCCAGTCTTCATCCCCAGCCTACATCCCCAGCCTTCATCCCCAGCCTTCATCCCCAGCCTTCATCCCCAGTCTTCATCCCCAGCCTACATCCCCAGCCTTCATCCCCAGCCTACATCCCCAGCCTACATCCCCAGTCTTCATCCCCAGCCTACATCCCCAGCCTACATCCCCAGCCTTCATCCCCAGACTTCATCCCCAGCCTACATCCCCAGCCTACATCCCCAGACTTCATCCCCAGCCTACATCCCCAGACTTCATCCCCAACCTACATCCCCAGACTTCATCCCCAGACTTCATCCCCAGCCTACATCCCCAGACTTCATCCCCAGCCTACATCCCCAGACATCATCCCCATACTACATCCCCAGTCTTCATCCCCAGACTACATCCCCAGCCTTCATCCCCAGCCTTCATCCCCCGTCTTCATCCCCAGTCTTCATCCCCAGTCTTCATCCCCAGCCTACATCCCCAGTCTACATCCCCAGCCTTCATCCCCAGTCTTCATCCCCAGCCTACATCCCCAGTCTTCATCCCCAGCCTACATCCCAAGACATCAGACCCCAGCCTACGTCCCCAGTCTTCATCCCCAGCCTACGTCCCCAGCCTACATCCCCAGTCTTCATCCCCAGTCTTCATCCCCAGTCTTCATCCCCAGTCTTCATCCCCAGCCTTCATCCCCAGCCTACATCCCAAGACATCAGACCCCAGCCTACGTCCCCAGTCTTCATCCCCAGCCTACATCCCCAGCCTACATCCCCAGTCTTCATCCCCAGCCTTCATCCCCAGACTTCATCCCCAGCCTACATCCCCAGTCTTCATCCCCAGCCTACATCCCCAGTCTTCATCCCCAGCCTACATCCCCAGTCTTCATACCCAGCCTACATCCCCAGCCTTCATCCCCAGCCTACATCCCAAGACATCAGACCCCAGCCTACGTCCCCAGTCTTCATCCACAGCCTACATCCCCAGTCTTCATCCCCAGTCTTCATCCCCCGTCTTCATCCCCCGTCTTCATCCCCAGCCTTCATCCCCAGCCTTCATCCCCAGCCTTCATCCCCAGCCTTCATCCCCAGCCTACATCCCCAGCCTACATCCCCAGCCTTCATCCCCAGCCTACATCCCCAGTCTTCATCCCCAGTCTTCATCCCCAGTCTTCATCCCCAGCCTACATCCCCAGGCTTCATCCCCAGCCTACATCCCCAGCCTACATCCCCAGTCTACATCCCCAGACTTCATCCCCAGCCTACATCCCCAGACTTCATCCCCAGCCTACATCCCCAGACTTCATCCCCAGCCTACATCCACAGCCTACATCCCCAGCCTTCATCCCCAGCCTACATCCACAGCCTACATCCCCAGACTTCATCCCCAGCCTACATCCCCAGCCTACATCCCCAGCCTACATCCCCAGCCTACATCCCCAGCCTACATCCCCAGTCTTCATCCCCAGCCTTCATCCCCAGCCTTCATCCCCAGTCTACATCCCCAGCCTACATCCCCAGCCTACATCCCCAGCCTACATCCCCAGCCTACATCCCCAGACTTCATCCCCAGCCTACATCCCCAGCCTACATCCCCAGCCTACATCCCCAGTCTACATCCCCAGTCTACATCCCCAGCCTACATCCCCAGCCTACATCCCCAGCCTACATCCCCAGCCTACATCCCCAGCCTACATCCCCAGACTACATCCCCAGTCTTCATCCCCAGCCTACATCCCCAGCCTACATCCCCAGCCTACATCCCCAGCCTACATCCCCAGTCTTCATCCCCAGCCTTCATCCCCAGCCTTCATCCCCAGCCTACATCCCCAGCCTACATCCCCAGCCTACATCCCCAGTCTTCATCCCCAGCCTTCATCCCCAGCCTTCATCCCCAGCCTACATCCCAAGACATCAGACCCCAGCCTAAATCCCCAGCCTAAATCCCCAGCCTTCATCCCCAGCCTACATCCCCAGCCTACATCCCCAGCCTTCATCCCCAGCCTACATCCCCAGTCTTCATCCCCAGCCTACATCCCCAGACTTCATCCCCAGACTTCATCCCCAGCCTACATCCCCAGCCTTCATCCCCAGCCTTCATCCCCAGCCTACATCCCCAGCCTACATCCCCAGCCTACATCCCCAGCCTACATCCCCAGTCTTCATCCCCAGCCTACATCCCCAGTCTTCATCCCCAGCCTACATCCCCAGTCTTCATCCCCAGCCTACATCCCCAGTCTTCATCCCCAGCCTACATCCCCAGCCTACATCCCCAGTCTTCATCCCCAGTCTTCATCCCCAGTCTACATCCCCAGACTTCATCCCCAGCCTACATCCCCAGTCTTCATCCCCAGCCTACATCCCCAGCCTACATCCCCAGTCTTCATCCCCAGCCTACATCCCCAGTCTTCATCCCCAGCCCACGTCCCCAGACTTCATCCCCAGCCCACGTCCCCAGCCTACGTCCCCAGCCTACGTCCCCAGCCTACGTCCCCAGCCTACGTCCCCAGCCTACGTCCCCAGCCTACGTCCCCAGTCTACGTCCCCAGCCTACGTCCCCAGTCTTCATCCCCAGACTTCATCCCCAGCCTACGTCCCCAGTCTACGTCCCCAGTCTACGTCCCCAGTCTACGTCCCCAGTCTTCATCCCCAGACTTCATCCCCAGACTTCATCCCCAGCCTACATCCCCAGACTTCATCCCCAGCCTACATCCCCAGTCTTCATCCCCAGACTTCATCCCCAGCCTACATCCCCTTCTGCGTCTACAATCTACTGAACCATATGGTGATGATTAGAATGAGTTGATTCTGACTGAATAGATTTTCTGATCTAGATTTCCATATGTATTAACTCTTTTTTATTTATTTAATTATTTTACCATTTTAAATTATTTTATAATTGCATTTGATAATTGTTGTGTCCATAAGCTTCCCTTATTAATTGTTCATATTTCAATAATTAATATATTTTCATGAATGTACAGGAAATGTAGAGTCGGGTCCAGTAATTATTGACACCATTGATAAAGATGAGCAATCATTGAAATATTGAGCTATATTGTATGCAAAAAATGTAAATTATTTTATCCTAGAGATTTTGTTTAACAAGTAATAAAAAAAAATCTCAAAAAGATAGGGGTTGAAATGATTGGCACCCTTGTTTTCATTCCTCTAGCACCTCCCCTTGTGAGGGTCATTACACTGAGCCTTTTGTTCTCCAATCAGATTCTGTATGGAGGAATGGTCTAAGATCCCTCCCAATGTGTTCTCCAATCAGATTCTGTATGGAGGAATGGTCTAAGATCCCTCTCAATGTGTTCTCCAATCAGATTCTGTATGGAGGAATGGTCTAAGATCCCTCCCAATGTGTTCTCCAATCAGATTCTGTATGGAGGAATGGTCTAAGATCCCTCCCACTGTGTTCTCCAATCAGATTCTGTATGGAGGAATGGTCTAAGATCCCTCCCAATGTGTTCTCCAATCAGATTCTGTATGGAGGAATGGTCTAAGATCCCTCTCAATGTGTTCTCCAATCAGATTCTGTATGGAGGAATGGTCTAAGATCCCTCCCACTGTGTTCTCCAATCAGATTCTGTATGGAGGAATGGTCTAAGATCCCTCCCACTGTGTTCTCCAATCAGATTCTGTATGGAGGATTAGACCATTCTGATTGGAGAACACAATGGGAGGGATCTTCGTCTGTGCTTATGGACTGCTCTCTTCAGTCCAAACCGCAGGTTTTCAATGGGGTTCAAGTCCGGAGACTGCGTTGATCATTGCAAAATGTTTTTTGTGGTCAATTAACCATTTCTTTATAGATTTTGATTAGCGCTTGGGGTGTAAAACCCACCACTTGTGTTGCTTCTGTAACAGGGTTGGTTATGTTTCCACTTGCCTCTAAAGAAATGTGTATTTAATGTTCAAGCATTCTTATTGGTTAGTTCAACTCTGATGACAATAAGGTGTGTTGTGATTGGCCCCGCTTGCAGATAGGGGGAGATCGCGAATGTCAGGTCTTCCCAGTAGGAAAATGTGATGCAAGGGGTAGGTCATGTTCTGAATACTATTTTCTATTTTCTATTTTACAATGTGTACAAGTTTGCTGTACGCACATATCAACAACTGACACCCACGAAGCATCGTTACCCATCGCTCCACAAACGCCGCGGCCCTTTGCAGAGCAAGGGGAACCACTACTTCAAGGTCTCAGAGCGAGTGACGTAATCGATTGAAACGCTATTAGCGCGCACCACCGCTAACTAGCTAGCCATTTCACATCCGTTACACTTCTGTTAACCAATGCCAAACTCACCATTGGTGTGCCTGGCCAAAGGTCATCTGATCACAGCACCGGTTCCAATCCAAGTGCAAAATGGCGTATATCAATCTCCAGCCAGTGTTGTGGTCAGATGGCATGAAAATAAAGCTTTTTGGCCACGCACACCAGTGGTGGGTTTGGCATTGGTTAACAGAAACATATGCAAAAAAGTATCTCAGACCTACATTAAAATATGGTGGTGGATCTTTGATGTTATGGGGCTATTTTGATTCCACTGATGCTGGGGCCCTTGTTAAGGTCAACAGCATCATGAACTTTACCCAGTTCCAGGACATTTTAGCCTGGTTGCCAGGTTTCTTTTTTAACCCCCATGTAGGTTTTCACTCCAAGTGGATCTTCCAGTAAGTTCTGTGTGGATGGAATGGATGTAAACTGAACAAAAATATAAATGATTTTTTAAATGTTTTTTTTTTTTTTAAATATAAATGCAACAATGATTTTACTGAGTTACAGTTCATAGAAGGAAATTAGTAAATTGAAATAAATCCATTAAACCCTAATCTATAGATTTCACATGACTGGGCAGGAGAGCCAGGCCCAGACCATCTGAATGAGGTTTTCCACACAAAAGGGCTTACAGCCAGAAATACTCCTCAACACCCTCCCATCCCCCCTCAGATGATCCTGCAGGAGAAGAAGCCAGATGTGGAGGTCCTGGGCTGGCGTGGTTACACGTGGTCTGCGGTTGTAAGGACGGTTGGACGTGCTGCCAAATTCTTTAAAATGACGTTGGAGGCAGTTTATGGTAGGGAAATGAACATTCAAATGTCTGGCAACAGCTCTGGTGGACATTTCTGCAGTCAACATACCAAATGCACGCTCCCTCAACTGGCATTAGTGACCTTTTATTGTCCCCAGCACAAGGTGCACCTGTGTAATGATCATGCTGTTTAATCAGCTTCTTGATATGCCACACCTGTCAGGTGGATGGATTATCTTGGCAAAAGAGAAATGCTCACTAACAGGAATGTAAACAAAATTTGAGAGAAATAAGCTTTTTGCTCGTATGGAACATTTCTGGGATCTTTTATTTCAGCTCATGAAACATGGGACCAACACTTTACATGTTGAGTTCATATTTTTGTTCAGTGTAGAACAGGGGTGTCAAACTCATTCCACGGAGAGCCGAGTGTCTGCAGGTTTTTGTTTTTCCTTTCAATTAAGACGTAGACAATCAGGTGAGGAGAGTTCCTTACTGAGACCTAGACAATCAGGTGAGGAGAGTTCCTTACTGAGACCTAGACAATCAGGTGAGGAGAGTTCCTTACTGAGACCTAGACAATCAGGTGAGGAGAGTTCCTTACTGAGACCTAGACAATCAGGTGAGGAGAGTTCCTTACTGAGACCTAGACAATCAGGTGAGGAGAGTTCCTTACTGAGACCTAGACAATCAGGTGAGGAGAGTTCCTTACTGAGACCTAGACAATCAGGTGAGGGGAGTTCCTTACTGAGACCTAGACAATCAGGTGAGGGGAGTTCCTTACTGAGACCTAGACAATCAGGTGAGGAGAGTTCCTTACTGAGACCTAGACAATCAGGTGAGGAGAGTTCCTTACTGAGACCTAGACAATCAGGTGAGGGGAGTTCCTTACTGAGACCTAGACAACCAGGTGAGGGGAGTTCCTTACTGAGACCTAGACAACCAGGTGAGGAGAGTTCCTTACTGAGACCTAGACAATCAGGTGAGGGGAGTTCTTTATTACTTAGCGAACCAGCAGACGCTCGGCCCTCCGCGGAATGAGTTTGACACGTGATGTAGATTATAACAGCATCTGATAATATGATGTAGATTATAACAGCATCTGATAATATGATGTAGATTATAACAGCATCTGATAATATGATGTAGATTATAACAGCATCTGATAATATGATGTAGATTATAACAGCATCTATATAGGGAATAGGGCTCTGGTCAACAGTAGTGTTCTATATAGGGAATAGGGCTCTGGTCAACAGTAGTGTTCTATATAGGGAATAGGGCTCTGGTCAACAGTAGTGTTCTATATAGGGAATAGGGCTCTGGTCAACAGTAGTGCACTATATAGGGAATAGGGCCCTGGTCAACAGTAGTGTTCTATATAGGGAATAGGGCTCTGGTCAACAGTAGTGTTCTATATAGGGAATAGGGCCCTGGTCAACAGTAGTGTTCTACATAGGGAATAGGGCCCTGGTCAACAGTAGTGTTCTATATAGGGAATAGGGCTCTGGTCAACAGTAGTGTTCTATATAGGGAATAGGGCTCTGGTCAACAGTAGTGTTCTATATAGGGAATATGGCTCTGGTCAACAGTAGTGCACTATATAGGGAATAGGGCTCTGGTCAACAGTAGTGTTCTATTAGGGAATAGGGCTCTGGTCAACAGTAGTGCACTATATAGGGAATAGGGTGCCATTTGGGATGCTGACTGTCATGATGGAGATGGAGTGTTGTATATCAGTGAACGATGTTGTTTGTCCCCAAAGATAATCTATTTTTTAGTCCAAGACTAATTTTAGGCCTAATCTGTGTCAGTGAAACCACCCCTATCCTTAAAGGGACGATCTGCAGTTCAAAGCAGCTGTTTTGGTAATAGCTTAGGGATGGGGTTGGAGAGATGTAACCACCACTATCCTTAAAGGGACGATCTGCAGTTCAAAGCAGCTGTTTTGGTAATAGCTTAGGGATGGGGTTGGAGAGATGTAACCACCACTATCCTTAAAGGGACGATCTGCAGTTCAAAGCAGCTGTTTTGGTAATAGCTTAGGGATGGGGTTGGAGAGATGTAACCACCACTATCCTTAAAGGGACGATCTGCAGTTCAAAGCAGCTGTTTTGGTAATAGCTTAGGGATGGGGTTGGAGAGATGTAACCACCACTATCCTTAAAGGGACGATCTGCAGTTCAAAGCAGCTGTTTTGGTAATAGCTTAGGGATGGGGTTGGAGAGATGTAACCACCACTATCCTTAAAGGGACGATCTGCAGTTCAAAGCAGCTGTTTTGGTAATAGCTTAGGGATGGGGTTGGAGAGATGTAACCACCACTATCCTTAAAGGGACGATCTGCAGTTCAAAGCAGCTGTTTTGGTAATAGCTTAGGGATGGGGTTGGAGAGATGTAACCACCACTATCCTTAAAGGGACGATCTGCAGTTCAAAGCAGCTGTTTTGGTAATAGCTTAGGGATGGGGTTGGAGAGATGTAACCACCACTATCAAACTCAAAGACAGAGCTATGGATGCCATGAATGACTGTCAACGATATTAGACATAGTTTTAACCATGCTTTGAGGATATACTGTCTGTGTTTACAATTGTCTTGTTTATCAACCATGGGGTAAAACAAGCTGATTTTTTTGCGTTTTGATGGGGTACCACAGTTGAACAAAACTCATGAGGCATGTATAAATTACATTCTTCAAGAATCCATGGGTATATATAATTAATGGGCATATATATAAATCATTCGCAGATTGCCCCTTTAATGTCCTTAGTCTTGTATGAGCTCAGCTAAAATAAAATAAAAAGGTCGGATTTTATATGAATTTTGCCATAATATCAGACAAACATGTCACTGTATCCTACGAACACCATCCCTCTCCTCTAGGTTGGCGCACATGCTCACGCAGAGAGAGAGATTACTAGAGGTGGACAGAGAGAGGGGGATGGAGAGGGGGAGAGAGAGAGACGCGTCACTGATGGATATATTATCTTCTTCCCGTTGCCTCTCGGGTCGCCTACTCAACGAAGATGTGGTTGGTTGTCAAACCGAATTAATTATCCGTTACTACCCATTACCGACTACCGCTGGATGTTCTGCTCGTGGTGACCTTGTATCTCTCTGACGCTGAGAACATTCTCAATATTGTATTTTCTTTTCCGACCGTTTTAGTCTGCCTGTCTCCAGTCTGTAGTCTGTCTCCATCTCCATGGCTACCTCGAATGTGCTGGAGGAGTCCTGCCTGCTGCAGAGAGGCAGATCTCACAGCGACCCGAGCAGCATCATCGCGGAACCTCGTGCCGCCGGAGCTACCGGAGCACAGCATACTGCAGCAGGTTGGTGACTATCACTCACCACGGATTGTCTGTCTGATTTCTATAGTAGTCAATCCCCGAATTCTACATTTCAGAATCTGAATATCCTGGCCGTGTTGTGTTGGATGTAGGTTATGTTTTGCAACATGAGGTGTGTTTTTTTCCCCTCCCCGGTTGAGTGACGGCGTCCGCGGCACACTGCGAACATCAATCGTGATCATCCATGGGAGTGCGTTTGAATTTCGTATAAAACAAATGTAGCCTCATAAATATATTCATTTTTTTTCTGAAAAACATGCATTATTAGTCATGAATAGTAACGTGTTATTTATATAAACTATAGGCTAATACAAGCCTCCGCAGACAAGCTGTGAATACAGGAGCTGTAGCCTAGTAATGTGAAGTGTTTGCATGAGAGAGCAGAAAACGACAGTGGAATATCCCTCCAGGATTTTGTGGGGATTGTTAAAGCCACTGCAGCATAGAACCTATAGATACTTGTTTTAATATACAGTACATTCAGAAAGCATTCAGACCAATTCCCCTTTATTCACATTTTGTTGCGTTATTGCCTTATTCAGAAATTGATTAAATTGTTTATTTTACTCATCAATCTACACACAATACCCCATAATGACAAAGTGAAAACATTTTTTAAGAAATGTTAGCAAAACTGCAATACCTTATTTACATAAGTATTCAGACCCTTTGCTATGAGACTCGAATTTGAGCTCAGGTGCATCCTGTTTCCATTGATCATCCTTGAGATGTTTCTACAACTTGATTGGAGTTCACCTGTGGTAAATTCAATTGATTGGACAGATTTGGAAAGGCACACACCTGTCTATATAAGAACCACCAAGACTCTTCCAAGAGCTTTCTGCACGGACAAACTGAGCAATTGGGGGGAAAGGGATGATGGTCACTCTAACAGAGCTCCAGAGTTCCTCTGTGGAGATGGTTATCCTTCTGGAAGGTTCTCCCATCTCTGCAGCAGTCCACAAATCAGGCCTTTATGGTAGAGTGGCCAGACGGAAGACACTCCTCAGTAAAAGGCACATGACAGCCCGCTTAGAGTTTGCCAAAAGGCACCTAAAGGACTCTCAGACCGTGAGAAACAAGATTCTCTGGTCTGATGAAACCAAGATGGAACTCTTTGGCCTGAATGCCAACCTCATGTCTGGAGGAAACCTGGCACCATCCCTACGGTGAAGCAAGGTGGTGGCAGCATCAACATCTGAGGTCAAATGAAACCAGGGTTTGGGTCAATTATATTTCAATTCCAGTCAATTCAGTGACAACAGAACCTGTGAAGAGCTGAACATACCAGAAGAGTATAGGGCGAGTATTTCGGCGGCAGGGTAGCCTAGTGGTTAGAGCGTTGGGCCAGTAACCAAACGGTTGCTAGATCGAATCCCCGAGCTGACAAGGTAAAAATCTGTCGTTCTGCCCCTGAACAAGGCAGTTAACCCACTATTCCTAGGCCGTCATTGAAAATAAGAACTTGTTCATAACTGACTTGCCTCGTTAAATAAAGGTTACATAACTGACTTGTTAAATAAAGGTAATGGAGCAGAATCCATGTTTCAGTAGATCAACAGAAAGGGGACTCAATCAAACATGTTGTGGGGGTAAACCTGGTGTGATAAGTTTTCATTTCCTGTCCCTGACAGTTGTTCCAAACCATTGTACTCCTATTTAAACTAAACAAACACACACACACACACACACACACACACACACACACACACACACACACACACACACACACACACACACACACACACACACACACACACACACACACACACACACACACACAGCTCCCAGGTGGTGCGGGATGGGCAGTAATAGCATAGTGTTAACAGCTCAGTGTTTTGCTATAGAGCAACAGTACAGCTGATGACCGTACAGTAGGCCCCCAGTTGAACTAGTAACACTACTATATGTCACAATATATATATATATATACAGTACCAGTCAAACGTTTGGACACACCTACTCATTCAAGGGTTTTTCTTTATTTTGACTATTTTCTACATTGTAGAATAATAGTGAAGACATCAAAACTATGAAATAACACACATGGAATCATGTAGTAACCTTAAATGTGTTAAACAAATCAAAATATATTTTATATTTAAGATTCTTCAAAGTAGCCACCCTTTGCCTTGATGACAGCTTTGCACAATCTTGCCATTTTCTCAACCAGCATCATGAGGAATGCTTTTCTAACAGTCTTGAAGGAGTTCCCACATATGCTGAGTACTTGTTGGCTGCTTCTCCTTCACTCTGCGGTCCAACTCATCCCAAACCATCTCAACTGGGTTGAGGTCGGGTGATTGTGGATGCCAGGTCATCTGATGCAGCACTCCATCACTCTCCTTCTGGGTCAAATATCCCTTACAAAGCCTGGAGGTATGTTTTGGGGTCATTGTCCTGTTGAAAAACAAATGATAGTCCCACTAAGCGCAAACCAGATGGGATGGCGTATCGCTGCAGAATGCTGTGGTAGCCATGCTGGTTAAGTGTGCCTTGAATTCTAAATAAATCAGTGTCACCAGCTAAGCACCCCCAAACCATCACACCTCCTCCATGTTTCACGGTGGGAACCACACAAGCGGAGATCATCCGTTCACCTACTCTACGTCTCACAAAGACATGGCAGTTGGAACCAAAAATCAGACCAAAGGGCAGATTTCCACCTGTGTCATGTCCATTGCTCGTATTTCTGGGCCCAAGCAAGTCCCTTCTTATTGAGATGTGTCTGTTACTTGAACTCTGAAGCATTTATTTGGGCTGCAATATGAGTCTGGTAACTCTAATGAACTTTTCCTCTGCAGCAGAGGTAACTCTGGGTCTTCCATTCCTGTGGCGGTCCTCATGAGAGACAGTTTCATCATAGTGCTTGATGGTTTTTGCGACTGAACTTGAAGAAACTTTCAAAGTTCTTGACATTTTCTTGACTGACCTTCATGTCTTAAAGTTATGATGGACTGTTGTTTCTCTTTGCTTATTTGAGCTGTTCTTGCCATAATATGTGACCCGAATCAGGAAACTAAGCATATGTCGCAAGTCACGACTTCACAGGAGAGCCGTTTGAACGTAACATTTAAAAAAAATCCAAAAATGTATTTTTTTGGGCAGAAATGCCTTCTCGAACATGTGAACTTTCATGTGCTTTAAAATCAAATGTGTATGCCATCTGAGTACATTTACAATACTAACGATAATGACTATAACTACTAGTCTCTCAATACAGAACCTCTCTGAGTACAGTTACAATACTAAAGATAATCTGTAAATACGTATACAATGGTTAAATTACGAGCCTAGTTGGTTAAGCCACAGACAAAGTGAGCAACCTTCCCGCTAGCCATGATTGGCTGAGATAATGAGTGGGCTGGACATGCCGAGAGATGAGTTTGGATTGGTCTGCCATATAGCACACGTCTATCTATTGGAGCTGGTCAGTATGTCTAGGTAATCGTGTCGAACGTGGCTTCTTTAGAAATGTATCGCGTAGTAAAACTGCATAAACCTAATGTCAAGTTAAAGTGTACGGTTAGCTAGCTAAAGTTATGTGTATGTTCTCCACTTTCTGGAGGACTGAGTTTTGAAATCAGTGGAATTCGAGTATGATAGTTAAGGAGATGGAGAAAACACTAGTCTGGATTACATTGTCAAACTAAGGGCAACCATGCATGGCATCAGACAGGAGATGCGTCCAACCATGATGTGTACTGGTTAGATAGTCTAGCTAGCTACATTTTCAGATATTGCACATTTCTAATTTTGACAGAAAGTTGTTTCGTTTCAAGTGTACTGTTAGCTAACTGGCTGGGTGGGTCGCTAGCTAACGTTTGTGTATGATCTTATTCTTCGTATCTCAGACACATTTGCTTGACTAGTTCCTGCCATATAACCTGGTTGGTTAGCTACCTGCAGATTCATGCAGGGTAGTAACATCATGAGTTGTGATTTTGGTCCATTGTTTAGCTGGCTAGCTAGCTACACATCTCAACAAAAGACTCCACTCTAATTTGACAAAATATTTTCATTTCAAGTTAAATTTTATTGTTAGCTAGCTAGCTAACGTTAGCTGGCTGGCTCGCTAACTAATGTTACGTCATGCGCTGGGATTCATTGTTTACCTAGCTAGCTATCTAGCTACATCTCTTAACAAAAGACTCTCGTCTTAGTGTGCCAGAGCGCAGAATAACTGATGCATTTTTGAAAGCTCAACACCCGTTGAATATGTCCTGTGTCGGTAAACGTCAGCAACAAAGCGTAATTCAATTGTTGCCAGCAGCACAGGTACAGTCACCAACGTTCTGGATAACATGAAAACAGCCTAACCAGCTCTGCTAGGGGGAGTAACATGGTCAGAGTGGGGTGTTCTCTCATTATGAAAACAGCCTAACCAGCTCTGCTAGGGGGAGTATAATGGTCAGAGTGGGGTGTTCTCTCATTATGAAAACAGCCTAACCAGCTCTGCTAGGGGGAGTATAATGGTCAGAGTGGGGTGTTCTCTCATTATGAAAACAGCCTAACCAGCTCTGCTAGGGGGAGTATAATGGTCAGAGTGGGGTGTTCTCTCATTATGAAAACAGCCTAACCAGCTCTGCTAGGGGGAGTATAATGGTCAGAGTGATGTGTTCTCTCATTATGAAAACAGCCTAACCAGCTCTGCTAGGGGGAGTATAATGGTCAGAGTGGGGTGTTCTCTCATTATCTTCATGGAAGTAGCTGGCCAATGTTAGCTTGGGTGCCTGACTGTTGTTGTGAGGTCGGAGCTTTCAGAACCACCCTACTTATTGGTCAGAGCTTTCAGAACCACCCTACTTATTGGTCAGAGCTTTCAGAACCACCCTACTTATTGGTCAGAGCTTTCAGAACCACCCTACTTATTGGTCAGAGCTTTCAGAACCACCCTACTTATTGGTCAGAGCTTTCAGAACCACCCTACTTATTGGTCAGAGCTTTCAGAACCACCCTACTTATTGGTCAGAGCTTTCAGAACCACCCTACTTATTGGTCAGAGCTTTCAGAACCACCCTACTTATTGGTCAGAGCTTTCAGAACCACCCTACTTATTGGTCAGAGCTTTCAGAACCACCCTACTTATTGGTCAGAGCTTTCAGAACCACCCTACTTATTGGTCAGAGCTTTCAGAACCACCCTACTTATTGGTCAGAGCTTTCAGAACCACCCTACTTATTGGTCAGAGCTTTCAGAACCACCCTGCTTATTGGCCAGAGCTTTCAGAACCACCCTACTTATTGGCCAGAGCTTTCAGAACCACCCTACTTATTGGCCAGAGCGTCCAGTGTGCGCTCTGAACGGGAAACGCTCTGAATTTACGAATGGACAATCTGACAGCACAGTTGCCAACGCAACACCAACGCTCTGGATAACATGAAAACAGACTAACCAGCTCTGCTAGGGCGAGTAATGTTCAGTGAGCTGTTCTGTCTCTCTTAGATGTCTGGAAGTAGCTGGCAAGTTAGTACAGAACGGTTGGATTAACCCTTAAAGAGATGGGTGGGGCTAAGGCTTAAGAGGGTGTGAACAATGCTGAATGGGTGTAGACAAAGAAGGGCTCTCCAATAGCAGTGCCAAAACACCTTTCTCAAAGGTGAGTTTACAAGTTGATCAACTTTCAAAGCAGAATTACTTTCCCGTTGGTTCCTCAAATGCAGTGTATGATATACCATTTTGTAGCTCTGAGTCTCTACTTTTATCCAATGTAAAAAAAATAATATAATTTGTCAAGATCGGTGTTGAAAAACTTGACTGGCCTGTACAGAGCCTTGACCTCAACCCCATCAAACACCTTTTGAATTGGAATGCCGACTGCAAGCTAGGTCTCATCGCCCAACATCAGTGCCCGACCTCACTAATGCTCTTGTGGCTGAATGGAAGCAAGTCCCAGCAGCATTGTTCATCTAGTGGAAAGCCTTCCCAGAAGAGTGGAGGCTGTTATAGCAGCAATGTTCCAACATCTAGTGGAAAGCCTTCCCAGAAGAGTGGAGGCTGTTATAGCAGCAATGTTCCAACATCTAGTGGAAAGCCTTCCCAGAAGAGTGGAGGCTGTTATAGCAGCAATGTTCCAACATCTAGTGGAAAGCCTTCCCAGAAGAGTGGAGGCTGTTATAGCAGCAATGTTCCAACATCTAGTGGAAAGCCTTCCCAGAAGAGTGGAGGCTGTTATAGCAGCAATGTTCCAACATCTAGTGGAAAGCCTTCCCAGAAGAGTGGAGGCTGTTATAGCAGCAATGTTCCAACATCTAGTGGAAAGCCTTCCCAGAAGAGTGGAGGCTGTTATAGCAGCAATGTTCCAACATCTAGTGGAAAGCCTTCCCAGAGGAGTGGAGGCTGTTATAGCAGCAATGTTCCAACATCTAGTGGAAAGCCTTCCCAGAAGAGTGGAGGCTGTTATAGCAGCAATGTTCCAACATCTAGTGGAAAGCCTTCCCAGAAGAGTGGAGGCTGTTATAGCAGCAATGTTCCAACATCTAGTGGAAAGCCTTCCCAGAAGAGTGGAGGCTGTTATAGCAGCAATGTTCCAACATCTAGTGGAAAGCCTTCCCAGAAGAGTGGAGGCTGTTATAGCAGCAATGTTCCAACATCTAGTGGAAAGCCTTCCCAGAAGAGTGGAGGCTGTTATAGCAGCAATGTTCCAACATCTAGTGGAAAGCCTTCCCAGAGGAGTGGAGGCTGTTATAGCAGCAATGTTCCAACATCTAGTGGAAAGCCTTCCCAGAAGAGTGGAGGCTGTTATAGCAGCAATGTTCCAACATCTAGTGGAAAGCCTTCCCAGAAGAGTGGAGGCTGTTATAGCAGCAATGTTCCAACATCTAGTGGAAAGCCTTCCCAGAAGAGTGGAGGCTGTTATAGCAGCAATGTTCCAACATCTAGTGGAAAGCCTTCCCAGAAGAGTGGAGGCTGTTATAGCAGCAATGTTCCAACATCTAGTGGAAAGCCTTCCCAGAAGAGTGGAGGCTGTTATAGCAGCAAAGGGGGGACCGACTCCATATTAATTAATGCCCATGATTTTGGAATGAGAAGTTTGACGAGCAGGTGTCCACATACTTTTGGTTATGTAGTGTATGTACGGGATACGCATGGCATACATGATCCAATGAAATGCTCACTGGGAGGTTCCTTCCGTCCAATGAAACAACAATAAGAAATAGTACAAGATAAGAATACGACATCAAGTCAAATGACTCAGCAGGATAAACATTTTAGCATCAGTGTAATACAGGAGGCAGCATTTATAGAACAATATTTACACGAGTATTGGAGAAGGGGGGAAGGTGGGTCGTGTATAAACTGAGCAGTTCAATAAGAGCCTGGAAGCAGCAGTTGTGATGTGTGGAGAGGGGTGGTGGGGGGGGGGGGGGGTGTAGCATGAATGTGTGTGTGTGGGTATGTGTAGCATGAATGTGTGTGTGTGTGTGTGTGTGTGTGTGTGTGTGTGTGTGTGTGTGTGTGTAGCATCAAATCAAATCAAATGTTATTGGTCACATACACACGGTTAGCAGATGTTAATGGTCACATACACATGGTTAGCAGATGTTATTGGTCATATACACATGGTTAGCAGATGTTAATGCCAGTGTAGCGAAATGCTTGTAATTCTAGTTCCGACAGTGCAGTAATATCTAACAAGTAATCTAACAATTCCCCAACAACTACTTTATACAAACAAATCTAAGTAAAGGAATGGAATGAGAATATGTACATATAAATATATGGATGAGCGATGGCCGAGTGGCATAGGCAAGATGCAATAGATGGTATAAAATACAGTATATAAATATGAGATGAGTAATGTAAGATATGTAAACATTATTAAAGTGCCATTGTTTAAAGTGACTAGTTAGTCTCTATGTAGGCAGCAGCCTCTCTGAGTTAGCACGTTAACACGTTTAAATGTGTTACTCACGTCGGCCACGGAGAAGGAGAGGGGGGCCCGCAGTCCTTGTTAACGGGCCGCGTCGGTGGCACTGTATTTTTTTCTTTTTGTTTTCCGTTTTTGCCTGTAGATCCTGCCACATACGTCTCGTCTCTGAGGCTCCACTTTGTCCCTGTACCACTTGTTTGATTGCCTTGCGAAGGGAATAACTGCACTGTTTATATTCGGCCATATTCCCAGTCACCCTTCCATGGTTTAATGCAGTGGTTTGCGCTTTAAGTTTTGCGCAAATGCCGCCATCCATCCATGGTTTCTGGTTGGGGTAGGTTTTAATAGTCACAGTGGGTACAACATCTCCTATACACTTCCTTATAAACTCAGTCACCGAGTCAACGTATAGATTGATGTTATTCTCTGTGTCACGACTTCTGCCGAAGTCGTTGCCTCTCCTTGTTCGGGCGGTGTTCGGCGGTCGACGTCACCGGTCTTCTAGCCATCATCGATCCATTTTTCATTTTCCATTGGTTTTGTCTTGTCTTCCCACACACCTGTTTTCAATCCCATCCATTACCTATTGTGTATTTAACCCTCTGTTTCCCCTCATGTCTTTGTCAGAGATTGTTATTTGTCAAGTGTTGTATTTATGGTGTATAGGTGTGCGACGGGTCATCGTACCCATATTTGTTTTATGTTTTCTTATGAGTGTTATGGAGCAGATTACTGGGACTATAATTAAAAAACTCCATTCTACACTCTATTTGACTCTCCTGCTCCTGACTTCCCTGCCACTTATACACGCAACTGTGACACTCTGAGGCTGCCCGGAACATTTCCCAGTCCACGTGATCAAAACAATCTTGAAGCGTGGATTCCGGTTGGTCCGATCAGTGTTGAATGGTTCTAGTCACGGGTACATCCTGTTTGAGTTTCTGCCTATAGGACGGTAGGAGTAAGATGGAGTCATGGTCGGATTTGCCGAAAGGAGGACAGGGGAGGGCCTTGTATGCATTGCGGAAGGTAGAGTAGCAGTGTTCCAGTGTATTGCCGTAGAAGTGCTCTCAATCAATATGCTGGTAGAATTTAGGTAGCCTTGTTCTCAGATTTGCTTTGTTAAAATCCCCAGCTACAATAAATGCTGCCTCAGGATATATAGTTTTCAGTTTACATAGAGTCCAGTGAAGTTCCTTGAGGGTCATCGTGGTATCTGCTTGAAGGGGGAATGTACACAGCTGTGACGATAACTGACGAGAATTCTCTTGGGAGATAATATGGTCGGCATTTGATTGTAAGGAATTCTAGGTCGGGTGAACAGAAGGACTTTACTTCCTGTATGTTGTTATGGTTACACCATTAGTCGTTAATCATGAAGCATACACCGCCGCCCTTCTCCTTCCCAGAGAGATGTTTATTTCTGTCGACGCATGAAGAATCCCGGTGGCTGTACCAACTCTGATAACATATCCCGAGTGAGCCATGTTTCTGTGAAACAGAGAATGTTACAAATCTCTGATGTCTCTCTGGAAGGCAACCCTTTCCCTAATTTTGTCCACCTTGTTGTCTAGAGACTGGACATTGGCGAGTAGTATACTCGGAAGTGGTGGGCTGTGTGCACGCCTTTGAAGGCCGCTCCGTCTACCTCTTCTCTGGCGACGTTGTTTTGTTACGGCCTCTGCGATTAGATCCAATGTCCTGGGTGGTGGTCTGAACAAAGGATCCGCTTTGGGAAAGTCGTATTCCTGGTTGTAATGTTGGTAAGTTGACGTCACTCTTATATCCAATAGTTCTTCCTGGCTGCATGTAATAACACTTCAGATTTTCTGTGCTAACAATGTAAGAAATTATACATAGAAAAACAAAATACTGCGTAGTTTCCTAAGGACTCGAAGCAAGGCGACCATCTCTGTCGGCGCCATCTTGCCCGTGAACGGCCATCTTGCCCATGAACGGCCATCTTGCCCATTAACGACCATCTTGCCCATGAACGACCATCTCTGTCTGCACGATCTTGTTCATGAATGTGTGTGGGTGGGTGGGTGTGTGTAGCGTGAATGTATGTGTGTGTGTATGTGTATGCATGGGGCCTCCTGAGTGGCGCGGCGGTCTAAGCCGCTGCATCTCAGTGCTAGATGCGTCACTACAGACCCTGGTTTGATTCCAGGCTGTGCCACATCCTGCCACGATTGGGAGTTCCATAGGGCAGTGCACAATTGGCCCAGCGTCGTCCGGGTTTGGCTGGGGTATGCCGTCATTGTAAATAAGAACGGGTTCTTTAACTGACTTGCCTAGTTAAATAAAGGTTAAATATTATTACATTTTTTATTTCATGAGTGCGTGTGTGCTAAGGTGCAGAGAGTCAGTGCAGTCCTGTTAGGGTTAGAATCAGAGCAGGTGGTCAGTCCTGTTAGAATCAGAGCAGGTGGTCAGTCCTGTTAGAATCAGAGCAGGTGGTCAGTCCTGTTAGAATCAGAGCAGGTTGTCAGTCCTGTTAGAATCAGAGCAGGTGGTCAGTCCTGTTAGAATCAGAGCAGGTTGTCAGTCCTGTTAGAATCAGAGCAGGTGGTCAGTCCTGTTAGAATCAGAGCAGGTGGTCAGTCCTTTTAGAATCAGAGCAGGTGATCAGTCCTGTTAGAATCAGAGCAGGTGGTCAGTCCTGTTAGAATCAGAGCAGGTGGTCAGTCCTGTTAGAATCAGAGCAGGTGGTCAGTCCTGTTAGAATCAGAGCAGGTGGTCAGTCCTGTTAGAATCAGAGCAGGAGATCAGTCCTGTTAGAATCAGAGCAGGTGGTCAGTCCTGTTAGAATCAGAGCAGGTGGTCAGTCCTGTTAGAATCAGAGCAGGTGGTCAGTCCTGTTAGAATCAGAGCAGGTGGTCAGTCCTGTTAGAATCAGAACAGGTGGTCAGTCCATTTCAAGTGTTCAGCAGTCTGACGGGCTTGTAGATAGAAACTCTCTGATCCTGTTGGTATCAGACCTCGTGCTCTGATACAGTCTGATGGCTTGTAGATAGTAACTGTCTCTGATTCTGTAGGTATAAGAGCTCATGCTCCGGGAGGAAACAGGGAGAACACAGCTCATGGCTGGGGTATGTGAGGTTCCTAATGATGCTACAGGCTTCCTCATGCAGAGTAGATGTCCTGGATGGGTGGGAGACGGGTCCCAGTGATGTACTGGGGTGTGTGAGGTTCCTAAAGATGCTACAGCCTTCCTCAGGCAGAGTAGATGTCCTGGATGGGTGGGAGACGGGTCTCAGTGATGTACTGGGGTGTCTTCACCACCCGCTGGAGGGCCACGGTCCCAGTGATGTACTGGGCTGTCTTCACTACCCGCTGGAGGGTCACGGTCCCAGTGATGTACTGAGGTGTCTTCACCACCCGCTGGAGGGTCACGGTCCCAGTGATGTACTGGGGTGTCTTCACCACCCGCTGGAGGGTCACGGTCCCAGTGATGTACTGGGGTGTCTTCACCACCCGCTGGAGGGTCACGGTCCCAGTGATGTACTGGGGTGTCTTCACTACCCGCTGGAGGGTCACGGTCCCAGTGATGTACTGGGGTGTCTTCACTACCCGCTGGAGGGTCACGGTCCCAGTGATGTACTGAGGTGTCTTCACCACCCGCTGGAGGGCCACGGTCCCAGTGATGTACTGAGGTGTCTTCACTATCCGCTGGAGGGCCACGGTCCCAGTGATGTACTGGGGTGTCTTCACTACCCGCTGGAGGGTCACGGTCCCAGTGATGTACTGAGGTGTCTTCACTATCCGCTGGAGGGCCACGGTCCCAGTGATGTACTGGGGTGTCTTCACTACCCGCTGGAGGGTCACGGTCCCAGTGATGTACTGAGGTGTCTTCACTACCCGCTGGAGGGCCACGGTCCCATCCCTCTCTCCATCCATCTCTCCTCCATCCCTCTCTCCATCCATCTCTCCTCCATCCCTCTCTCCATCCATCTCTCCTCTCTCTCTCTCTCCTCCATCCCTCTCTCCTCCTTCCCTCTCCTCTCCGTCCCTCTCTCTCTCCTCCATCCCTCTCTCCTCCGTCCCTCTCCTCTCCGTCCCTCTCTCTCTCCATTCCTCTCTCCTCCGTCCCTCTCCTCTTCATCCCTCTCTCCATCCATCTCTCCTCCATCCCTCTCTCCATCCCTCTTTCCTCTGTCTCTCTCTCCTCTGTCTCTGTCTCCTCCGTCCCTCTCTCCTCCGTCCCTCTCTCCTCCGTCCCTCTCCTCTTCATCCCTCTCTCCATCCATCTCTCCTCCATCCCTCTCTCCATCCCTCTTTCCTCTGTCTCTCTCTCCTCTGTCTCTGTCTCCTCCGTCCCTCTCTCCTCCGTCCCTCTCTCCTCCGTCCTTCTCTCCTCCATCCCTCTCTCCTCTAATCCTCTCTCCTCTATCCCTCTCTCCTTTGTCCCTCTCCTCCTCCATCCCTCTCTCATCCATCCCTCTCCTCTATCCCTCTCTCCTCCATCCCTCTCTCCTATATCTCTCTCCTCCGTCTCTCTCTCTCCTTCGTCCCTCTCTCTCTCCTTCGTCCCTCTCTCTCTCCTACGTCTCTCTCTCTCCTCCGTCTCTATCTCTCCTCCGTCCCTCTCTCCTCCGTCCCTCTCCGTCCCTCTCCGTCCCTCTCTCCTCCGTCCCTCTCTCCTCCGTCCCTCTTTCCTCCGTCCCTCTCTCCTCCGTCCCTCTCTCCTCCGTCCCTCTCTCCTCTTTCCCTCTCTCCTCCGTCCCTCTCTCCTTCGTGTCTCTCTCCTCCGCCCCTCTCTCCTCCGTCCCTCTCTCCTCCGTCCCTCTCCTCTCCGTCCCTCTCCTTTCCGTCCCTCTCTCCTCCGTCCCTCTCTCCTCCGTCCCTCTCTCCTCCGTCCCTCTCTCCTCCGTCCCTCTCTCCTCCGCCCCTCTCTCCTCCGTCCCTCTCTCCTTCGTCTCTCTCTCCTCCGCCCCTCTCTCCTCCGTCCCTCTCTCCTCCGTCCCTCTCTCCTCCGTCCCTCTCTCCTCCGTCCCTCTCTCCTCCGTCCCTCTCTCCTCGTCCCTCTCTCCTCGTCCCTCTCTCCTTCGTCTCTCTCTCCTCCGCCCCTCTCTCCTCCGTCCCTCTCTCCTCCGCCCCTCTCTCCTCCGTCTCTCTCTCCTCCGTCTCTCTCTCCTCCGTCCCTCTCTCCTTCGTCTCTCTCTCCTCTGTCTCTCTCTCCTCTGTCCCTCTCTCCTCTGTCCCTCTCTCCTCTGTCCCTCTCTCCTCTGTCCCTCTCTCCTCTGTCCCTCTCTCCTCTGTCCCTCTCTCCTCTGTCCCTCTCTCCTCTGTCCCTCTCTCCTCTGTCCCTCTCTCCTCTGTCCCTCCCTCCTCTGTCCCTCTCTCCTCTGTCCCTCTCTCCTCTGTCCCTCTCTCCTCTGTCCCTCCCTCCTCTCTCCCTCTCTCCTCTGTCCCTCTCTCCTCCGTCCCTTTCACCTCTATCCCTCGCTCCTCTATTTATCTCTCCTCCATCCCTCTCTTCTCCATCTCTCCTCCGCCCCTCTCTCCTCCGTCCCTTTCTCCTCCGTCCCTCTCTCTTCCATTCCTGTCTCCTCCGTCCCTCTCTCCTCCATCCCTCCTCTATTTATCTCTCCTCCATCCCTCTCGCCATCCCTCTCTTTCTCCTCCGTCCCTCTCTCCATCCATCTCTCCTCTATCTCTCTCTCCTCCATCGCTCTCTCCTCTATCCCTCTCTTCTCCAGCTCTCTCTCCTCCATCCCTCTCTCATCCGTCCCTCTCCTCTCCGTCCCTCTCCTCTATCTCTCTCTCCTCCATCCCTCTCTCCATCCATCTCTCCTCCATCCCTCTCTCCATCCCTCTCTCCTCTATCCCTCTCTCCCTCTTTCCTCTATCCCTCTATCCTCTGTCCCTCTCTCCTTCATCCCTCTCCTCCTCCATCCCTCTCTCCTCCATCCCTCTCTCCTCTATCTCTCTCCTCCGTCTCTCTCTCTCCTTCGTCCCTCTCTCTCTCCTCCGTCTCTCTCTCTACTCCGTCCCTCTCTCCTCCGTCCCTCTCCTCTCCATCCCTCTCTCCTCCGTCCCTCTCTCCTCCGTCCCTCTCTCCTCCGTCCCTCTCTCTTCTATTTCTCTCTCCTCCGTCCCTCTCTCCTCCGTTTCTTTCTCCTCTATCCCTCTCTCCTCTATTTCTCTCTCCTCCATCCCTCTCTTCTCCATCTCTCCTCCGCCCCTCTCTCCTCCGCCCCTCTCTCCTCCGTCCCTCTCTCCTCCATCCCTCCTCCATCCATCCCTCTCTCCTCTCTCTCTCTCTCCTCTGTCCCTCTCTCCTCTGTCCCTCTCTCCTCTGTCCCTCTCTCCTCTGTCCCTCTCTCCTCTGTCCCTCTCTCCTCTGTCCCTCTCTCCTCTGTCCCTCTCTCCTCTGTCCCTCCTTTGTCCCTCTCTCCTCTATTTATCTCTCCTCCATCCCTCTCGCCATCCCTCTCTTTCTCCTCCGTCTCTTTCTCCCCCGTCCCCCATCCCTCTCTCCTCTGTCCCTCTCTCCTCCATCCCTCTCTCCTCCATCCCTCCTCCATCCCTCTCTCCTCTATTTATCTCTCCTCCATCCCTCTCGCCATCCCTCTCTTTCTCCTCCGTCTCTTTCTCCCCCGTCCCCCATCCCTCTCTCCTCTGTCCCTCTCTCCTCTGTCCCTCTCTCCTCTGTCCCTCTCTCCTCTGTCCCTCCTCTGTCCCTCTCTCCTCTGTTTATCTCTCCTCCATCCCTCTCGCCATCCCTCTCTTTCTCCTCCGTCTCTTTCTCCCCCGTCCCCATCCCTCTCTCCTCTGTCCCTCTCTCCTCTGTCCCTCTCTCCTCCCTCCCTCCTCCATCCCTCTCTCCTCTATTTATCTCTCCTCCATCCCTCTCGCCATCCTTCTCTTTCTCCTCCGTCTCTTTCTCCCCCGTCCCCCATCCATCTCTCCTCTATTTATCTCTCCTCCATCCCTCTCTCCTCCATCCCTCCATCCTCCTCTCCTCCATCCCTCTCTCCTCCATCCCTCTCCTCCATCCCTCTCTTTCTCCTCCGTCTCTTTCTCCCCCGTCCCCCATCCATCTCTCCTCTATTTATCTCTCCTCCATCCCTCTCTCCATCCATTAGAGCATATTGTATAAAAGACAGAACATACAGAGCTCCATGTATGTGTTACGTTCGTCGATGGAAGGATCGGACCAAGGTGCAGCGTGGTACATTTTAATTTATTAAATGAACACCGAAAAAACAACAAGTACAAAAACGAAACGTAACGTCTAGTAGGGCTAAACAGCACAGTACCAAAAACAAGATCCCACAAACTACAGGTGGGAAAAGGCTGCCTAACTATGATCCCCAATCAGAGACAACGATAGACAGCTGCCTCTGATTGAGAACCATACCAGGCCAACAAAGAAATAGAAAACATAGATTGCCCACCCTAGTCACACCCTGACAGGGCTTGACAGTATGTGTGTGTGCATACAGTTGAAGTCGGAAGTTTACATACACTTAGGTTGGAGTCATTAAACTTGTTTTTCAACCAGTAAACACATTTCTTGTTAACCTGTCTAGGACTAGGGTTCTACTAGCGGACTGAGTAGCAGGCAGTTTACTCTGGGCACGCTTTTCATCCAAATGTGAAAATGCTGCCCCCTAGCCATAAGAAGTTAACAAACTGTAGTTTTGGCAAGTCGGTTAGGACATCTACTTTGTGAATGACACAAGTCATTCTTCCAACAATTGTTTACAGACGGGTCAGAAGTTTACTTTGTTTTTTGGGTCCCCTTTGTGCCTAGTGTTTTTGTCACGAATCCCGCTTCCTGAGTCTGTTTTTGCCTGTGTTCTGTCCTGGAGTGTTTTTTCCGGTGTCCTGGAACGCACCCTGTCTGGTTGCCGGGCGACGTAGCTGGTTGGGAGATCTCTGATTTACCGCACCTGTTTCCAATCCGCTATCTGCACACCTGGTCCTGATCATCACCCCTCCACTTCATAAGCGCTGACCTGACATCCATTCCCTGCCGGATCGTTAGCCATGAACAGTATGTTGTGCCAGCGTATCAGCCTCCAGTTTGATAGAGTTTGTTTTGTTGTTTTGTACGTCTTGCTTGCCTTGAACTCACCTCCGTTTTTTCTGTCTACAGTCATTCACCCGGAACAATCATCCCATCCCTACCTGGTCGTCGGTGACTTCAGTTACTTCCTTGGATCTGCCTATTCAATCCCATCAACTCACCTCCGCTGCCCGCTCCGCCACTTGGATTTTTCTATCACTACATTTAAACTTGTAAATAAATACTCACCTTCGTCTTACTCTCCTTGTCCTGGTCTGCTTCTGGGTTCAACTTTAGAAAACCGTGACAGAACGATCCGGCCAGGAATGAACCCAGCGGACCTGGACTCCGTTCGCCATGCCATTACCCATCAGGGGAAGATATTGGGACAACACAGCACGGCGCTACAGGAGATAGCGATTTCAGTCCAGAACTTCTCTGCTAGCTTGACGAGTATCCAGGATCAGTTCAGTTTGCCGGCGGATTCTCCACCACCTGTTTCACCCCTCTCACCTGCCGCTTCTGGAGCGGTTTCCTTCCGTGAGCCCAAGGTACCGACGCCTGATAAATACGAAGGGGATTTGGGAAGATGCCGTTCATTTCTTATGCAGTGTGGTTTAGTGTTTGATCTGCAGCCCCACTCTTACGCCACAGACAAGGCTAGGATAGCTTTTGTTATTGAACTGCTGCGTGGTAGAGCTTTGGAATGGGCTTCAGCTGTTTGGGAACAACAGGACACCTGCATGGCGTCATACCAGGAGTTCACGGCAGAGATGAGAAAGCTTTTTGACCATCCAGTCCGAGGTAAGGACGCAGCTAAGCGGTTGTTCTCTCTTCGCCAAGGAGCTCGTCACGTGGCAGACTTTGTGATTGAGTTCCGGACATTGGCTGTGGAGAGTGGGTGGAATGAGGAGGCACTACAAGCGGCTTTTTACCAGGGGTTGTCGGAGCAACTCAAGGATGAGCTGATCTCCTATCCGGAGCCTTGTGACCTGGACAGTTTGGTCGCATTAGCTATTAGGGTGGATAACAGAGTTCGAGAGAGAAGGAGGGAGAAGCAGTGGGTCCCGTCCAATCAATCAGCTACTCGGTTACCATTCGGGTCAGGAGTCCTGCCGCCAGATCCTGAACCTATGCAAGTGGGGCGGCACGGGTTAACTAAGGACGAGCGCCAACGTAGACATGAGACCAACAGCTGCCTCTACTGTGGTAGCTCGGAACATTACATCTCCGTTTGTCCTCAGCGCCCGTTAAACTGCTCGGCTCGTTAAGTTTGGGAGGTTTGTTAGCGAGCCAGTTTCAACCTCTCAAGAGCCCTGTCAGACCTCGTTTTCCTGCTACCCTCATAAATAAGAATCAGAGTTTAGCGATTAACGCTTTCATCGATTCAGGTGCCGATGACAGCTTCATTGATGCCGACTTAGTGGAACAGCTGGGGCTTTCCAAGGAGCAATTACCGGAAGCCATTGAAGCAACCACTCTGAACGGCAGTAGTTTGGCACGGATCACTATGAGGACTGAACCGGTTAAGATGTTGTTGTCGGGGAATCATTCAGAGGTTATTTCTTTTTTCATTTTGCCTTCCCCCCCATGTTCCTCTGGTTCTTGGATACCCCTGGCTAAGAGAACACAATCCCTCGTTCGATTGGGTGACTGGAAAGGTAACTAGTTGGAGCATTGAGTGCCATGCTAACTGCCTCAGGACTGCCTGTTCTCATGCTGTCCCCAGTCGGGTCAGTGAGTCTGCTCCTCCTGATTTGTCCCTGGTTCCTGAAACATATCACGAGTTGGGTGAGGTGTTCAGTAAGCAGAAGTGGTCCCACGCCAGCAAGATAGCTTGTCACCCTGGCGTTGCCCGGACTATGGCGCTACTGCGCAGACGATTTTGGTGGCCTGCCATGGGAGAAGATACCCGGAGGTTTGTTGCTGCTCGTCCTGTTTGTGCGCAGAATAAGAGTACCAATCGGCCCAGCTCTGGGCTTCTTCACCCCCTACCTATTCCCCGGCGTCTTGCTTGCCTTGAACTCACCTCCGTTTTTTCTGTCTACAGTCATTCACCCGGAACAATCATCCCATCCCTACCTGGTCGTCGGTGACTTCAGTTACTTCCTTGGATCTGCCTATTCAATCCCATCAACTCACCTCCGCTGCCCGCTCCGCCACTTGGATTTTTCTATCACTACATTTAAACTTGTAAATAAATACTCACCTTCGTCTTACTCTCCTTGTCCTGGTCTGCTTCTGGGTTCAACTTTAGAAAACCGTGACAGTTTTAGGCTGACCATATTATGTCTTTTCATGTCAAGTAATCTATGCCTTAAGTTGATTGGAGAACAATTTTTGTTAGATATAAGATTATTTTTTAAATATATTTATTTGCACCATATCCCTGGATCTCATTGAATGTTTTGGCCGTTTGGCTTTTGGGAACTTCAAATGTGGACTGTATGTTTCTGAAATGACCCCTCTTCATGCTTGGGCAGTGGCTATGGTCAGTTGGTAAGGAAGTCACTGCACCATCCCTCTCTCCATCCCTCGTTCCACCACTCCTCTCTTCCATCTCTCTCTTCCATCCCTCTCTCCCCCACTCTTCCCTCATTCTCCACTTCTCCTTCTATCCACTCCTCTCGCTCTCCTCTCACCATCCTACACTCCTCCCTCCATCTCTCTCTCCTCCTGACTCCCTACTGTAGCTTTGATCTCCTGGCTCTGGAAAAGCAGTTCTTATACTTCACTGTACATTGAGATACAGGGGGAGGGAGTAAAGGGGAGGTGGTGGAGAGGAGAGGTAGAAGAGAGAAGTGGGGGGCCGTGGAGGGGCAGTGAAGGGGAGAGGAGGAGAGTGGAAGAGGAGAGGAAGCATTGGAGAGGAGGCGGCGGTGGAGAGGAGGAGGCGGTGGAGAGGAGAGGAAGAGGCGGTGTAGAGGAGAGGAAGAGGCGGTGGAGAGGAGAGGAAGAGGCGGTGGAGAGGAGAGGAAGAGGCGATGGAGAGGAGGGGAAGAGGCGATGGAGAGAGGGGGAAGAGGCGATGGAGAGGAGGGGAAGAGGCGATGGAGAGGAGGGGAAGAGGCGATGGAGAGGAGGGGAAGAGGCGATGGAGAGGAGGGGAAGAGGCGATGGAGAGAGGGGGAAGAGGTGATGGAGAGGAGGGGAAGAGGTGATGGAGAGAGGGGAGCAGGGGATGGAGAGGAGGGGAAGAGGAGGAGAGGAGGAGGCGGTGGAGAGGAGGAGGCGGTGGAGAGGAGAGGAGGAGGCGATGGGGAGGAGGGGAGGAGGCGATGGAGGGGAGGAGGCAATGGAGAGGAGAGGAGAGGAGGAGGCGGTGGAGAGGAGGAGGGGAGGAGGCGGTGGAGAGGAGAGGAGAGGAGGAGGCGATGGGGAGGAGGGGAGGAAGCGGTGGAGGGGAGGAGGCAATGGAGAGGAGGGGAAGAGGCGATGGAGAGGAGGGGAGGAGGTGGTGGAGAGGAGGGGAAGAGGCGATGGAGAGGAGAGGGGGGGAGGGGGAGAAGAGGTGGTGGAGACCTAATGATGATGTAGATTTTAATACATGTTTCATATTTTATTAACCAGCTCACTATTTTCTCTTTCTGCTGCTAATACTCATAATTCTATTATACTGGCCTGGGATGGAGTCAGAGAGGAGAAGGAGAGGACAGGAAAGGAAGCGAGAGGATGGGGGAGGGGAGAGGACAGGAGAGAGGAGGGGAGAGGACAGAAGAGAGGATGAGAGCAAGGGAGAGAAGAGGACAGGACAGAGGAGGAGAGGAGAGGACAGGAGAGAGGAGGAGAGGACAGAGGAGCAGAGGAAGGGAGATGAGAGAAGAGGACAGGACAGAGGAGTAGAGGGAGTAGACAGGACAGGACAGGAGAGGAGAGGACATCAAAAGAAAGTTGGAAACAGGACGACACTTTGTTGAAGGACATAGTGTCTACGTCCCCTTTGTTGAAGGATATAGTGTCTACGTCCCCTTGTTGAAGGACATAGTGTCTACGTCCCCTTGTTGAAGGACATAGTGTCTACGTCCCTTTGTTGAAGGACATAGTGTCTACGTCCCTTTGTTGAAGGACATAGTGTCTACGTCCCTTTGTTGAAGGACATAGTGTCTACGTCCCCTTGTTGAAGGACATAGTGTCTACGTCCCCTTGTTGAAGGACATAGTGTCTACGTCCCTTTGTTGAAGGACATAGTGTCTACGTCCCCTTGTTGAAGGACATAGTGTCTACGTCCCTTTGTTGAAGGACATAGTGTCTACGTCCCCTTGTTGAAGGACATAGTGTCTACGTCCCCTTGTTGAAGGACATAGTGTCTACGTCCCCTTGTTGAAGGACATAGTGTCTACGTCCCCTTGTTGAAGGACATAGTGTCTACGTCCCTTTGTTGAAGGACATAGTGTCTACGTCCCCTTGTTGAAGGACATAGTGTCTACGTCCCCTTGTTGAAGGACATAGTGTCTACGTCCCCTTGTTGAAGGACATAGTGTCTACGTCCCTTTGTTGAAGGACATAGTGTCTACGTCCCTTTGTTGAAGGACATAGTGTCTACGTCCCCTTGTTGAAGGACATAGTGTCTACGCCCCTTTGTTGAAGGACATAGTGTCTACGTCCCCTTGTTGAAGGACATAGTGTCTATGTCCCCTTGTTGAAGGACATAGTGTCTACGTCCCCTTGTTGAAGGACATAGTGTCTACGTCCCCTTGTTGAAGGACATAGTGTCTACGTCCCCTTGTTGAAGGACATAGTGTCTACGTCCCCTTTGTTGAAGGACATAGTGTCTACGTCCCCTTGTTGAAGGACATAGTGTCTACGTCCCTTTGTTGAAGGACATAGTGTCTACGTCCCCTTGTTGAAGGACATAGTGTCTACGTCCCCTTGTTGAAGGACATAGTGTCTACGTCCCCTTGTTGAAGGACATAGTGTCTACGTCCCCTTGTTGAAGGACATAGTGTCTACGTTCCTTTGTTGAAGGACATAGTGTCTACGTCCCCTTGTTGAAGGACATAGTGTCTACGTCCCCTTGTTGAAGGACATAGTGTCTACGTCCCCTTGTTGAAGGACATAGTGTCTAAGTCCCGTTGTTGAAGGACATAGTGTCTAAGTCCCTTTGTTGAAGGACATAGTGTCTACGTCCCCTTGTTGAAGGACATAGTGTCTACGTCCCCTTGTTGAAGGACATAGTGTCTACGTCCCCTTGTTGAAGGACATAGTGTCTACGTCCCTTTGTTGAAGGACATAGTGTCTACGTCCCCTTGTTGAAGGACATAGTGTCTACGTCCCTTTGTTGAAGGACATAGTGTCTACGTCCCCTTGTTGAAGGACATAGTGTCTACGTCCCCTTGTTGAAGGACATAGTGTCTACGTCCCCTTGTTGAAGGACATAGTGTCTACGTCCCTTTGTTGAAGGACATAGTGTCTACGTCCCCTTGTTGAAGGACATAGTGTCTACATCCCCTTGTTGAAGGACATAGTGTCTACGTCCCTTTGTTGAAGGACATAGTGTCTACGTCCCCTTGTTGAAGGACATAGTGTCTACGTCCCCTTGTTGAAGGACATAGTGTCTACGTCCCCTTGTTGAAGGACATAGTGTCTACGTCCCCTTGTTGAAGGACATAGTGTCTACGTCCCCTTGTTGAAGGACATAGTGTCTACGTCCCCTTGTTGAAGGACATAGTGTCTACGTCCCTTTGTTGAAGGACATAGTGTCTACGTCCCTTTGTTGAAGGACATAGTGTCTACGTCCCCTTGTTGAAGGACATAGTGTCTACGTCCCCTTGTTGAAGGACATAGTGTCTACGTCCCTTTGTTGAAGGACATAGTGTCTACGTCCCTTTGTTGAAGGACATAGTGTCTACGTCCCCTTGTTGAAGGACATAGTGTCTACGTCCCCTTGTTGAAGGACATAGTGTCTACGTCACTTTGTTGAAGGACATAGTGTCTACGTCCCCTTGTTGAAGGACATAGTGTCTACGTCCCCTTGTTGAAGGACATAGTGTCTACGTCCCCTTGTTGAAGGATATAGTGTCTACGTCCCCTTGTTGAAGGATATAGTGTCTACGTCCCTTTGTTGAAGGACATAGTGTCTACGTCCCCTTGTTGAAGGACATAGTGTCTACGTCCCTTTGTTGAAGGACATAGTGTCTACGTCCCTTTGTTGAAGGACATAGTGTCTACGTCCCCTTGTTGAAGGACATAGTGTCTACGTCCCTTTGTTGAAGGACATAGTGTCTACGTCCCTTTGTTGAAGGACATAGTGTCTACGTCCCCTTGTTGAAGGACATAGTGTCTACGTCCCCTTGTTGAAGGACATAGTGTCTACGTCCCCTTGTTGAAGGACATAGTGTCTACGTCCCCTTGTTGAAGGACATAGTGTCTACGTCCCTTTGTTGAAGGACATAGTGTCTACGTCCCTTTGTTGAAGGACATAGTGTCTACGTCCCCTTGTTGAAGGACATAGTGTCTACGTCCCTTTGTTGAAGGACATAGTGTCTACGTCCCCTTGTTGAAGGACATAGTGTCTACGTCCCTTTGTTGAAGGACATAGTGTCTACGTCCCTTTGTTGAAGGACATAGTGTCTACGTCCCTTTGTTGAAGGACATAGTGTCTACGTCCCTTTGTTGAAGGACATAGTGTCTACGTCCCCTTGTTGAAGGACATAGTGTCTACGTCCCTTTGTTGAAGGACATAGTGTCTACGTCCCTTTGTTGAAGGACATAGTGTCTACGTCCCTTTGTTGAAGGACATAGTGTCTACGTCCCCTTGTTGAAGGACATAGTGTCTACGTCCCCTTGTTGAAGGACATAGTGTCTACGTCCCCTTGTTGAAGGACATAGTGTCTACGTCCCCTTGTTGAAGGACATAGTGTCTACGTCCCCTTGTTGAAGGACATAGTGTCTACGTCCCCTTGTTGAAGGACATAGTGTCTACGTCCCTTTGTTGAAGGACATAGTGTCTACGTCCCTTTGTTGAAGGACATAGTGTCTACGTCCCCTTGTTGAAGGACATAGTGTCTACGTCCCCTTGTTGAAGGACATAGTGTCTACGTCCCCTTGTTGAAGGACATAGTGTCTACGTCCCCTTGTTGAAGGACATAGTGTCTACGTCACTTTGTTGAAGGACATAGTGTCTACGTCCCCTTGTTGAAGGACATAGTGTCTACGTCCCCTTGTTGAAGGACATAGTGTCTACGTCCCCTTGTTGAAGGACATAGTGTCTACGTCCCCTTGTTGAAGGACATAGTGTCTACGTCCCCTTGTTGAAGGACATAGTGTCTACGTCCCTTTGTTGAAGGACATAGTGTCTACGTCCCTTTGTTGAAGGACATAGTGTCTACGTCCCCTTGTTGAAGGACATAGTGTCTACGTCCCTTTGTTGAAGGACATAGTGTCTACGTCCCCTTGTTGAAGGACATAGTGTCTACGTCCCCTTGTTGAAGGACATAGTGTCTACGTCCCTTTGTTGAAGGACATAGTGTCTACGTCCCTTTGTTGAAGGACATAGTGTCTACGTCCCTTTGTTGAAGGACATAGTGTCTACGTCCCCTTGTTGAAGGACATAGTGTCTACGTCCCTTTGTTGAAGGACATAGTGTCTACGTCCCCTTGTTGAAGGACATAGTGTCTACGTCCCCTTGTTGAAGGACATAGTGTCTACGTCCCCTTGTTGAAGGACATAGTGTCTACGTCCCCTTGTTGAAGGACATATTGTCTACGTCCCCTTGTTGAAGGACATAGTGTCTACGTCCCCTTTGTTGAAGGACATAGTGTCTACGTCCCTTTGTTGAAGGACATAGTGTCTACGTCCCCTTGTTGAAGGACATAGTGTCTACGTCCCCTTGTTGAAGGACATAGTGTCTACGTCCCTTTGTTGAAGGACATAGTGTCTACGTCCCTTTGTTGAAGGACATAGTGTCTACGTCCCCTTGTTGAAGGACATAGTGTCTACGTCCCCTTGTTGAAGGACATAGTGTCTACGTCCCTTTGTTGAAGGACATAGTGTCTACGTCCCCTTGTTGAAGGACATAGTGTCTACGTCCCTTTGTTGAAGGACATAGTGTCTACGTCCCTTTGTTGAAGGACATAGTGTCTACGTCCCCTTGTTGAAGGACATAGTGTCTACGTCCCTTTGTTGAAGGACATAGTGTCTACGTCCCTTTGTTGAAGGACATAGTGTCTACGTCCCTTTGTTGAAGGACATAGTGTCTACGTCCCTTTGTTGAAGGACATAGTGTCTACGTCCCTTTGTTGAAGGACATAGTGTCTACGTCCCCTTGTTGAAGGACATAGTGTCTACGTCCCCTTGTTGAAGGACATAGTGTCTACGTCCCCTTGTTGAAGGACATAGTGTCTACGTCCCCTTGTTGAAGGACATAGTGTCTACGTCCCCTTGTTGAAGGACATAGTGTCTACGTCCCCTTGTTGAAGGACATAGTGTCTACGTCCCTTTGTTGAAGGACATAGTGTCTACGTCCCTTTGTTGAAGGACATAGTGTCTACGTCCCCTTGTTGAAGGACATAGTGTCTACGTCCCCTTGTTGAAGGACATAGTGTCTACGTCCCCTTTGTTGAAGGACATAGTGTCTACGTCCCCTTGTTGAAGGACATAGTGTCTACGTCCCCTTGTTGAAGGACATAGTGTCTACGTCCCCTTGTTGAAGGACATAGTGTCTACGTCCCCTTGTTGAAGGACATAGTGTCTACGTCCCCTTTGTTGAAGGACATAGTGTCTACGTCCCTTTGTTGAAGGACATAGTGTCTACGTCCCCTTGTTGAAGGACATAGTGTCTACGTCCCTTTGTTGAAGGACATAGTGTCTACGTCCCCTTTGTTGAAGGACATAGTGTCTACGTCCCTTTGTTGAAAGACATAGTGTCTACGTCCCCTTGTTGAAGGACATAGTGTCTACGTCCCTTTGTTGAAGGACATAGTGTCTACGTCCCCTTGTTGAAGGACATAGTGTCTACGTCCCCTTGTTGAAGGACATAGTGTCTACGTCCCCTTTGTTGAAGGACATAGTGTCTACGTCCCCTTGTTGAAGGACATAGTGTCTACGTCCCCTTTGTTGAAGGACATAGTGTCTACGTCCCCTTTGTTGAAGGACATAGTGTCTACGTCCCCTTGTTGAAGGACATAGTGTCTACGTCCCCTTGTTGAAGGACATAGTGTCTACGTCCCTTTGTTGAAGGACATAGTGTCTACGTCCCCTTGTTGAAGGACATAGTGTCTACGTCCCTTTGTTGAAGGACATAGTGTCTACGTCCCTTTGTTGAAGGACATAGTGTCTACGCCCCTTTGTTGAAGGATATAGTGTCTACGTCCCTTTTCCATTTATACTGTAGGTCCCATAAGGCTCTGATCAAAAGGGTCTATATAGGAATACAGTTCAGTTTGGGACTTGAGCCAGTGAGTAAATGCTGCTGTTAGAAGGTATTGAAACACACACACACACACACACACACACACACACACACACACACACACACACACACACACACACACACACACACACACACACACACACACACACACACACACACACACACACACACACACTGCTGTTAGAAGCTGCTGTTAGAAGATATTGAAACACACACACACACACACACACACACACACACACACACACACACACACACACACACACACACACACACACACACACACACACACACACACACACACACAACACACACACACACACACACACACACACACTGCTGTTAGAAGATATTGAAACACACACACACACACACACACACACACACACACACACACACACACACACACACACACACACACACACACACACACACACACACACACACACTGCTGTTAGAAGATATTAAAACACACACACACACAGACACACACACACAGACACACACACTGCTGTTAGAAGGTATTGAAACACACACACACTGCTGTGACGAAGGGCATCAGTAGCTGTGTGTGTGGATGGGGAGGGAATGATTCATGTGATGCAATGCAGAAATAACACACTGATCTATTTAAATAACAGGTTACTTAGAGAGGTTCTACAATAATCGTTGCTGTACTAAAGAACAACACATTGGCTGTGTCCAAAATGGCACCCTATTGCCTATATAGAGGAGGAAGAGCCCTATATGTTCAGTTTCCACAGCACCTATGGAGCCCAAAGTAGTGCGCTATAAAGGGAAGGGGTATTCAAATCTTACCCTAGGAGGGCTGGAGTACTGCCGGTCGTACCTGTACGTCGGGGAGCCGACTGAACTATCAGCCTGGGATACGGAGACACGGAGACACGGAGACACGGAGACACTGAGACACTGAGACACTGAGACACTGAGACACTGAGACACTGAGACACTGAGACACTGAGACACTGAGACACTGAGACACTGAGACACGGAGACCAGGAGACACGGAGACCAGGAGACACTGAGACCGAGACACTGAGACCGAGACACTGAGACCGAGACACTGAGACCAGGACACTGAGACACTGAGACCAGGACACTGAGACACTGAGACCAGGACACTGAGACACTGAGACCAGGACACTGAGACCAGGACACTGAGACCAGGACACTGAGACCAGGACACTGAGACACTGAGACCAGGACACTGAGACACTGAGACCAGGACACTGAGACACTGAGACCAGGACACTGAGACACTGAGACCAGGACACTGAGACACTGAGACCAGGACACTGAGACCAGGACACTGAGACCAGGACACTGAGACACTGAGACCAGGACACTGAGACACTGAGACCAGGACACTGAGACACTGAGACCAGGACACTGAGACACTGAGACCAGGACACTGAGACACTGAGACCAGGACACTGAGACACTGAGACCAGGACACTGAGACACTGAGACCAGGACACTGAGACCAGGACACTGAGACCAGGACAGTGAGACCAGGACACTGAGACCAGGACACTGAGACCAGGACACTGAGACCAGGACACTGAGACCAGGACACTGAGACCAGGACACTGAGGACACTGAGATCAGGACACTGAGACACTGAGACCAGGACACTGAGACACTGAGACCAGGACACTGAGACACTGAGACCAGGACACTGAGACACTGAGACCAGGACACTGAGACACTGAGACCAGGACACTGAGACACTGAGACCAGGACACTGAGACACTGAGACCAGGACACTGAGACCAGGACACTGAGACACTGAGACCAGGACACTGAGACACTGAGACCAGGACACTGAGACACTGAGACCAGGACACTGAGACACTGAGACCAGGACACTGAGACACTGAGACCAGGACACTGAGACACTGAGACCAGGACACTGAGACACTGAGACCAGGACACTGAGACCAGGACACTGAGACCAGGACAGTGAGACCAGGACACTGAGACCAGGACACTGAGACCAGGACACTGAGACCAGGACACTGAGACCAGGACACTGAGACACTGAGATCAGGACACTGAGACACTGAGACCAGGACACTGAGACACTGAGACCAGGACACTGAGACACTGAGACCAGGACACTGAGACACTGAGACCAGGACACTGAGACCAGGACACTGAGACCAGGACAGTGAGACCAGGACAGTGAGACCAGGACACTGAGACCAGGACACTGAGACCAGGACACTGAGACCAGGACACTGAGACACTGAGATCAGGACACTGAGACACTGAGACCAGGACACTGAGACACTGAGACCAGGACACTGAGACACTGAGACCAGGACACTGAGACACTGAGACCAGGACACTGAGACACTGAGACCAGGACACTGAGACACTGAGACCAGGACACTGAGACACTGAGACCAGGACACTGAGACCAGGACACTGAGACACTGAGACCAGGACACTGAGACACTGAGACCAGGACACTGAGACACTGAGACCAGGACACTGAGACACTGAGACCAGGACACTGAGACACTGAGACCAGGACACTGAGACACTGAGACCAGGACACTGAGACACTGAGACCAGGACACTGAGACCAGGACACTGAGACCAGGACACTGAGACCAGGACAGTGAGACCAGGACAGTGAGACCAGGACACTGAGACCAGGACACTGAGACCAGGACACTGAGACACTGAGATCAGGACACTGAGACACTGAGACCAGGACACTGAGACACTGAGACCAGGACACTGAGACACTGAGACCAGGACACTGAGACACTGAGACCAGGACACTGAGACACTGAGACCAGGACACTGAGACACTGAGACCAGGACACTGAGACACTGAGACCAGGACACTGAGACCAGGACACTGAGACACTGAGACCAGGACCCTGAGACACTGAGACCAGGACACTGAGACACTGAGACCAGGACACTGAGACACTGAGACCAGGACACTGAGACCAGGACACTGAGACCAGGACAGTGAGACCAGGACAGTGAGACCAGGACACTGAGACCAGGACACTGAGACCAGGACACTGAGACCAGGACACTGAGACACTGAGATCAGGACACTGAGACACTGAGACCAGGACACTGAGACACTGAGACCAGGACACTGAGACACTGAGACCAGGACACTGAGACACTGAGACCAGGACACTGAGACACTGAGACCAGGACACTGAGACACTGAGACCAGGACACTGAGACACTGAGACCAGGACACTGAGACCAGGACACTGAGACACTGAGACCAGGACCCTGAGACACTGAGACCAGGACCCTGAGACACTGAGACCAGGACCCTGAGACACTGAGACCAGGACACTGAGACACTGAGACCAGGACACTGAGACACTGAGACCAGGACACTGAGACACTGAGACCAGGACACTGAGACACTGAGACCAGGACACTGAGACACTGAGACCAGGACACTGAGACACTGAGACCAGGACACTGAGACACTGAGACACTGAGACACTGAGACCAGGACACTGAGACACTGAGACACTGAGACCAGGACACTGAGACACTGAGACCAGGACACTGAGACACTGAGACACTGAGACCAGGACCCTGAGACACTGAGACCAGGACCCTGAGACACTGAGACCAGGACACTGAGACACTGAGACCAGGACACTGAGACACTGAGACCAGGACACTGAGACACTGAGACCAGGACACTGAGACACTGAGACACTGAGACACTGAGACCAGGACACTGAGACACTGAGACACTGAGACCAGGACACTGAGACACTGAGACACTGAGACCAGGACACTGAGACACTGAGACACTGAGACACGGAGACCAGGACACTGAGACACTGAGACCAGGACACTGAGACACTGAGACCAGGACACTGAGACACTGAGACCAGGACACTGAGACACTGAGACCAGGACACTGAGACACTGAGACCAGGACACTGAGACACTGAGACCAGGACACTGAGACACTGAGACCAGGACACTGAGACACTGAGACACTGAGACCAGGACACTGAGACACTGAGACTAGGACACTGAGACACTGAGACCAGGACACTGAGACACTGAGACACTGAGACACTGAGACCAGGACACTGAGACACTGAGACACTGAGACCAGGACACTGAGACACTGAGACACTGAGACCAGGACACTGAGACACTGAGACACTGAGACACGGAGACCAGGACACTGAGACACTGAGACACTGAGACACTGAGACCAGGACACTGAGACACTGAGACACTGAGACCAGGACACTGAGACACTGAGACACTGAGACACGGAGACACTGAGACACGGAGACCAGGACACTGAGACACTGAGCCACTGAGACCAGGACACTGAGACCAGGACACTGAGACACTGAGCCACTGAGACCAGGACACTGAGACCAGGACACTGAGACACTGAGCCACTGAGACCAGGACACTGAGACCAGGACACTGAGACACTGAGACACTGAGACCAGGACACTGAGACACTGAGACACTGAGACACGGAGACCAGGACCCTGAGACACTGAGACCAGGACCCTGAGACACTGAGACCAGGACACTGAGACACTGAGACCAGGACACTGAGACACTGAGACCAGGACACTGAGACACTGAGACCAGGACACTGAGACACTGAGACCAGGACACTGAGACCAGGACACTGAGACCAGGACAGTGAGACCAGGACACTGAGACCAGGACACTGAGACCAGGACACTGAGACCAGGACACTGAGACCAGGACACTGAGACCAGGACACTGAGACACTGAGATCAGGACACTGAGACACTGAGACCAGGACACTGAGACACTGAGACCAGGACACTGAGACACTGAGACCAGGACACTGAGACACTGAGACCAGGACACTGAGACACTGAGACCAGGACACTGAGACACTGAGACCAGGACACTGAGACACTGAGACACTGAGACACTGAGACCAGGACACTGAGACACTGAGACACTGAGACCAGGACCTTGAGACACTGAGACCAGGACCCTGAGACACTGAGACCAGGACACTGAGACACTGAGACCAGGACACTGAGACACTGAGACCAGGACACTGAGACACTGAGACCAGGACACTGAGACACTGAGACCAGGACACTGAGACACTGAGACCAGGACACTGAGACACTGAGACCAGGACACTGAGACACTGAGACACTGAGACACTGAGACCAGGACACTGAGACCAGGACACTGAGACACTGAGACACTGAGACCAGGACCCTGAGACACTGAGACCAGGACCCTGAGACACTGAGACCAGGACACTGAGACACTGAGACCAGGACACTGAGACACTGAGACCAGGACACTGAGACACTGAGACCAGGACACTGAGACACTGAGACACTGAGACACTGAGACCAGGACACTGAGACACTGAGACACTGAGACCAGGACACTGAGACACTGAGACACTGAGACCAGGACACTGAGACACTGAGACACTGAGACACGGAGACCAGGACACTGAGACACTGAGACCAGGACACTGAGACACTGAGACCAGGACACTGAGACCAGGACACTGAGACCAGGACAGTGAGACCAGGACAGTGAGACCAGGACACTGAGACCAGGACACTGAGACACTGAGATCAGGACACTGAGACACTGAGACCAGGACACTGAGACACTGAGACCAGGACACTGAGACACTGAGACCAGGACACTGAGACACTGAGACCAGGACACTGAGACACTGAGACCAGGACACTGAGACACTGAGACCAGGACACTGAGACACTGAGACCAGGACACTGAGACCAGGACACTGAGACACTGAGACCAGGACCCTGAGACACTGAGACCAGGACACTGAGACACTGAGACCAGGACACTGAGACACTGAGACCAGGACACTGAGACCAGGACACTGAGACCAGGACAGTGAGACCAGGACAGTGAGACCAGGACACTGAGACCAGGACACTGAGACCAGGACACTGAGACCAGGACACTGAGACACTGAGATCAGGACACTGAGACACTGAGACCAGGACACTGAGACACTGAGACCAGGACACTGAGACACTGAGACCAGGACACTGAGACACTGAGACCAGGACACTGAGACACTGAGACCAGGACACTGAGACACTGAGACCAGGACACTGAGACACTGAGACCAGGACACTGAGACCAGGACACTGAGACACTGAGACCAGGACCCTGAGACACTGAGACCAGGACCCTGAGACACTGAGACCAGGACCCTGAGACACTGAGACCAGGACACTGAGACACTGAGACCAGGACACTGAGACACTGAGACCAGGACACTGAGACACTGAGACCAGGACACTGAGACACTGAGACCAGGACACTGAGACACTGAGACCAGGACACTGAGACACTGAGACCAGGACACTGAGACACTGAGACCAGGACACTGAGACACTGAGACACTGAGACACTGAGACCAGGACACTGAGACACTGAGACACTGAGACCAGGACACTGAGACACTGAGACCAGGACACTGAGACACTGAGACACTGAGACCAGGACCCTGAGACACTGAGACCAGGACCCTGAGACACTGAGACCAGGACACTGAGACACTGAGACCAGGACACTGAGACACTGAGACCAGGACACTGAGACACTGAGACCAGGACACTGAGACACTGAGACACTGAGACACTGAGACCAGGACACTGAGACACTGAGACACTGAGACCAGGACACTGAGACACTGAGACACTGAGACCAGGACACTGAGACACTGAGACACTGAGACACTGAGACCAGGACACTGAGACACTGAGACCAGGACACTGAGACACTGAGACCAGGACACTGAGACACTGAGACCAGGACACTGAGACACTGAGACCAGGACACTGAGACACTGAGACCAGGACACTGAGACACTGAGACCAGGACACTGAGACACTGAGACACTGAGACCAGGACACTGAGACACTGAGACTAGGACACTGAGACACTGAGACCAGGACACTGAGACACTGAGACACTGAGACACTGAGACCAGGACACTGAGACACTGAGACACTGAGACCAGGACACTGAGACACTGAGACACTGAGACCAGGACACTGAGACACTGAGACACTGAGACACGGAGACCAGGACACTGAGACACTGAGACACTGAGACACTGAGACCAGGACACTGAGACACTGAGACACTGAGACCAGGACACTGAGACACTGAGACACTGAGACACGGAGACACTGAGACACGGAGACCAGGACACTGAGACACTGAGCCACTGAGACCAGGACACTGAGACCAGGACACTGAGACACTGAGCCACTGAGACCAGGACACTGAGACCAGGACACTGAGACACTGAGCCACTGAGACCAGGACACTGAGACCAGGACACTGAGACACTGAGACACTGAGACCAGGACACTGAGACACTGAGACACTGAGACACGGAGACCAGGACCCTGAGACACTGAGACCAGGACCCTGAGACACTGAGACCAGGACACTGAGACACTGAGACCAGGACACTGAGACACTGAGACCAGGACACTGAGACACTGAGACCAGGACACTGAGACACTGAGACCAGGACACTGAGACCAGGACACTGAGACCAGGACAGTGAGACCAGGACACTGAGACCAGGACACTGAGACCAGGACACTGAGACCAGGACACTGAGACCAGGACACTGAGACCAGGACACTGAGACCAGGACACTGAGACACTGAGATCAGGACACTGAGACACTGAGACCAGGACACTGAGACACTGAGACCAGGACACTGAGACACTGAGACCAGGACACTGAGACACTGAGACCAGGACACTGAGACACTGAGACCAGGACACTGAGACACTGAGACCAGGACACTGAGACACTGAGACACTGAGACACTGAGACCAGGACACTGAGACACTGAGACACTGAGACCAGGACCTTGAGACACTGAGACCAGGACCCTGAGACACTGAGACCAGGACACTGAGACACTGAGACCAGGACACTGAGACACTGAGACCAGGACACTGAGACACTGAGACCAGGACACTGAGACACTGAGACCAGGACACTGAGACACTGAGACCAGGACACTGAGACACTGAGACCAGGACACTGAGACACTGAGACACTGAGACACTGAGACCAGGACACTGAGACCAGGACACTGAGACACTGAGACACTGAGACCAGGACCCTGAGACACTGAGACCAGGACCCTGAGACACTGAGACCAGGACACTGAGACACTGAGACCAGGACACTGAGACACTGAGACCAGGACACTGAGACACTGAGACCAGGACACTGAGACACTGAGACACTGAGACACTGAGACCAGGACACTGAGACACTGAGACACTGAGACCAGGACACTGAGACACTGAGACACTGAGACCAGGACACTGAGACACTGAGACACTGAGACACGGAGACCAGGACACTGAGACACTGAGACCAGGACACTGAGACACTGAGACCAGGACACTGAGACACTGAGACCAGGACACTGAGACACTGAGACCAGGACACTGAGACACTGAGACCAGGACACTGAGACACTGAGACCAGGACACTGAGACACTGAGACCAGGACACTGAGACACTGAGACACTGAGACCAGGACACTGAGACACTGAGACCAGGACACTGAGACACTGAGACCAGGACACTGAGACACTGAGACACTGAGACACTGAGACCAGGACACTGAGACACTGAGACCAGGACACTGAGACACTGAGACACTGAGACCAGGACACTGAGACACTGAGACACTGAGACACGGAGACCAGGACACTGAGACACTGAGACACTGAGACACTGAGACCAGGACACTGAGACACTGAGACACTGAGACCAGGACACTGAGACACTGAGACACTGAGACACGGAGACACTGAGACACGGAGACCAGGACACTGAGACACTGAGCCACTGAGACCAGGACACTGAGACCAGGACACTGAGACACTGAGCCACTGAGACCAGGACACTGAGACACTGAGCCACTGAGACCAGGACACTGAGACCAGGACACTGAGACACTGAGACACTGAGACCAGGACACTGAGACACTGAGACACTGAGACACGGAGACCAGGACACTGAGACACTGAGACACTGAGACCAGGACACTGAGACACTGAGACACTGAGACACGGAGACACTGAGACACGGAGACCAGGACACTGAGACACTGAGCCACTGAGACCAGGACACTGAGACCAGGACACTGAGACACTGAGCCACTGAGACCAGGACACTGAGACCAGGACACTGAGACACTGAGCCACTGAGACCAGGACACTGAGACCAGGACACTGAGACACTGAGACACTGAGACCAGGACACTGAGACACTGAGACACTGAGACACGGAGACCAGGACACTGAGACACTGAGACACTGAGACCAGGACACTGAGACACTGAGACACTGAGACACGGAGACACGGAGACACTGAGACCAGGACACTGAGACACTGAGACACTGAGACACTGAGACCAGGACACTGAGACACTGAGACACTGAGACACTGAGACCAGGACACTGAGACACTGAGACACGGAGACACGGAGACACTGAGACCAGGACACTGAGACACTGAGACCAGGACACTGAGACACTGAGACCAGGACACTGAGACACTGAGACCAGGACACTGAGACACTGCGATCAGGACACTGAGACACTGCGATCAGGACACTGAGACACTGAGACCAGGACACTGAGACACTGAGACACTGAGACCAGGACACTGAGACACTGAGACCAGGACACTGAGACACTGAGACCAGGACACTGAGACACTGAGACCAGGACACTGAGACACTGAGACACTGAGACCAGGACACTGAGACACTGAGACACTGAGACACGGAGACACGGAGACACTGAGACCAGGACACTGAGACACTGAGACACTGAGACACTGAGACCAGGACACTGAGACACTGAGACACTGAGACACTGAGACACTGAGACCAGGACACTGAGACACTGAGACACTGAGACACTGAGACCAGGACACTGAGACACTGAGACACGGAGACACGGAGACACTGAGACCAGGACACTGAGACACTGAGACCAGGACACTGAGACACTGAGACCAGGACACTGAGACACTGAGACCAGGACACTGAGACACTGAGACCAGGACACTGAGACACTGCGATCAGGACACTGAGACACTGAGACCAGGACACTGAGACACTGAGACACTGAGACCAGGACACTGAGACACTGAGACCAGGACACTGAGACACTGAGACCAGGACACTGAGACACTGAGATCAGGACACTGAGACACTGAGACCAGGACACTGAGACACTGAGACACTGAGACCAGGACACTGAGACACTGAGACACTGAGACACTGAGACACTGAGACCAGGACACTGAGACACTGAGACACTGAGACACTGAGACACTGAGACACTGAGACCAGGACACTGAGACACTGAGACACTGAGACACTGAGACCAGGACACTGAGACACTGAGACACTGAGACACTGAGACCAGGACACTGAGACACTGAGACCAGGACACTGAGACACTGAGACACTGAGACACTGAGACACTGAGACCAGGACACTGAGACACTGAGACACTGAGACACTGAGACCAGGACACTGAGACACTGAGACACTGAGACACTGAGACACTGAGACCAGGACACTGAGACATTGAGACACTGAGACACTGAGACCAGGACACTGAGACACGGAGACACTGAGACACTGAGATCTGGACGCTGAGACACTGAGACCAGGACACTGAGACACTGAGACACTGAGACCAGGACACTGAGACACTGAGACACTGAGACCAGGACACTGAGACACTGAGACACTGAGACCAGGACACAACGTAGTACTTGTACGTCGGGGAACCGTGAAAGTTATTTAAGATACTCTTCAGAGAGGTAGAGTTTCAGATGTTTTCTGGAGAGGGGCAGGGACTCTACTGTCCTGACTTCAGGGGGACGCTGGGCAGGGACTCTACTGTCCTGACTTTAGGGGGACGCTGGTTCCACCATCGGGGTGCCAGGACAGGGAAATGCTTTGACTGGGCTGAGTGGGAGGGGTGGGAGGGCCAAGAGATCAGTGGCGGAACGGAGTGCTCAGGTTGGGGATGTAGTGTTTATAGCCCAGCCAACAGAGAGTTGCAGTAGTCCAGACAGGAGATGACAAGTGCCTGGATTAGGACCTGCTCCGCTTCCTTTGTGAGGAAAGGTCGTACTCTACGGATGTTCCTCTTCCTGTGTGAGGAAAGGTCATACTCTACAGATGTTCCTCTTCCTGTGTGAGGAAAGGTCATACTCTACAGATGTTCCTCTTCCTGTGTGAGGAAAGGTCGTACTCTACAGATGTTCCTCTTCCTGTGTGAGGAAAGGTCGTACTCTACGGATGTTCCTCTTCCTGTGTGAGGAAAGGTCGTACTCTACGGATGTTCCTCTTCCTGTGTGAGGAAAGGTCGTACTCTACGGATGTTCCGCTTCCTGTGTGAGGAAAGGTCGTACTCTACGGATGTTCCTCTTCCTGTGTGAGGAAAGGTCGTACTCTACGGATGTTCCTCTTCCTGTGTGAGGAAAGGTCGTACTCTACGGATGTTCCTCTTCCTGTGTGAGGAAAGGTCGTACTCTACGGATGTTCCGCTTCCTGTGTGAGGAAAGGTCGTACTCTACGGATGTTCCGCTTCCTGTGTGAGGAAAGGTCATACTCTACGGATGTTCCACTTCCTGTGAGGAAAGGTCATACTCTACGGATGTTCCTCTTCCTGTGTGAGGAAAGGTCATACTCTACGGATGTTCCGCTTCCTGTGTGAGGAAAGGTCGTACTCTACAGATGTTCCGCTTCCTGTGAGGAAAGGTCGTACTCTACAGATGTTCCTTTTCCTGTGTGAGGAAAGGTCGTACTCTACGGATGTTCCTCTTCCTGTGTGAGGAAAGGTCGTACTCTACGGATGTTCCTCTTCCTGTGTGAGGAAAGGTCGTACTCTACGGATGTTCCTCTTCTTGTGTGAGGAAAGGTCATACTCTACGGATGTTCCGCTTCCTGTGTGAGGAAAGGTCGTACTCTACGGATGTTCCTCTTCCTGTGTGAGGAAAGGTCATACTCTACGGATGTTCCGCTTCCTGTGTGAGGAAAGGTCGTACTCTACGGATGTTCCTCTTCCTGTGTGAGGAAAGGTCATACTCTACGGATGTTCCGCTTCCTGTGTGAGGAAAGGTCATACTCTACGGATGTTCCTCTTCCTGTGTGAGGAAAGGTCGTACTCTACGGATGTTCCTCTTCCTGTGTGAGGAAAGGTCGTACTCTACGGATGTTCCTCTTCCTGTGTGAGGAAAGGTCGTACTCTACAGATGTTCCTCTTCCTGTGTGAGGAAAGGTCATACTCTACAGATGTTCCTCTTCCTGTGTGAGGAAAGGTCGTACTCTACGGATGTTCCTCTTCCTGTGTGAGGAAAGGTCATACTCTACGGATGTTCCTCTTCCTGTGTGAGGAAAGGTCGTACTCTACGGATGTTCCTCTTCCTGTGTGAGGAAAGGTCATACTCTACGGATGTTCCTCTTCCTGTGTGAGGAAAGGTCGTACTCTACGGATGTTGTAGAGCATGAACCTGAAGGAGTGAGTCACTGATTTGATGTTTTCAGAAAATGACAGGGTGTTGGCCAGGGTCACGCCAAGGTTTTATAGTACAGTATAGTACACTACAGTACAGTACATTATAATACAGTACACTCCAGTATAGTACACTACAGTATAGTACACTGCAGTACAGTATAGTGCAGCACAGTACAGTATTGTACACCATAGTACAGACATTCCACTCCACTACAGTATACTGCACTATAGTACAGTATATTACACTACAGTATAGTACACTACAGTATATCACACAGCAGTATAGTACACTACAGTATAGTACAGTATAGTACACTACAGTACAGTATAGTACACTATAGTACAGTATATTACACTACTGTATAGTACACTACAGTATAGTACAGTATAGTACACTACAGTATAGTACACTACAGTACAGTATAGTACACTATAGTACAGACATTCCACTCCACTACAGCACACTACACTATGGTAAAGTGTAGTACACTACAGTATAGTACAGTATAGTACACTACAGTACAGTATAGTACACTATAGTACATTATATTACACTACTGTATAGTAAACTACAGTATAGTACAGTACAGTACAGTACACTACAGTACAGTATACAGTATAGTACACTATAGTACAGTATATTACACTACTGTATAGTACACTACAGTATAGTACAGTATAGTACACTACAGTATAGTACACTACAGTACAGTATAGTACACTATAGTACAGACATTCCACTCCACTACAGCACACTACACTATGGTAAAGTGTAGTACACTACAGTATAGTACAGTATAGTACACTACAGTACAGTATAGTACACTATAGTACATTATATTACACTACTGTATAGTAAACTACAGTATAGTACAGTATAGTACACTACAGTACAGTACACTACAGTACAGTATAGTACACTATAGTACAGACATTCCACTCCACTACAGTACACTACACTATGGTAAAGTGTAGTACACTACAGTATAGTACAGTACACGGCACTATACTACACTACAGTACAACATAGTACACTGCACTATAGTACACTAAAGTAACGTACACTAAAGTATAGTACACTACAGTATAGGACACTACAGTACAGACATGTCACTCCACTACAGTACAGTACACTATAGTACAGTATAGTACACTACAGTATAGTACAGCATAGTAAACTATAGTACAGTATAGTACACTACAGTAGAGTACTGTGCAGTATAGTACAGTGTAGTATAGTATACCATAGTACAGTATAGTACACTATATTATACAACACTATAGTACAGCATAGTACAGTATAATACACTATAGTACACTATATTACACTAGTACAGTATAGTACACTGTATTGCACTATGCTATAGTACAGTATAGTAAACTACACTAAAGTACAGCATAGTACACTATGTTACACTACACTATAGTACAGTATAGTACACTATATTACACGGTGCCACAGTACAGTACACTATATTACACAACACTATAGTACACTATATTACACTATGCTATAGTACAGTATATTACACTATAATACAGTATAGTACACTATATTACACTACACTATAATACAGTATAGTACACTATATTACACAGTGCTACAGTACAGTATAGTACACTATATTACACTACTCTATAGTACAGTATAGTACACTGTATTACACAATGCTATAGTACAGTATAGCACACTATATTACACGCTGCTATGGTACAGTATAGTACACTGTATTACACTATGTTATAGTACAGTATAGTACACTATATTACACTACACTATAGTGCCGTATAGTACAGTATATTACACTTATAGCGGTATTAATTAGAGAAAGGTAAAGAAGATTTTGTTCGGGCGCCAGGCAGGTATTAACCCTGCCGAAAGGAAAATAGTAGAACAGCGAGAGTACCACTACCAGACCCACACACATCAACAGAAGAGACTGCCTAGAGTGTAGCCTGTTGACCAGATAGCCAGCGGAGAGAAAAAAGAATACACACCCTATAGATCCCACATCACATCAGTCCTTCCACAATTCTTGGTAACCCCACCAAGCATACCTCATATAACAATAATGGCAGAGCAAATAAACAGCAACTTCATACAATAATGAATGAACCCAGTCATCACACAGAGGATTTGCAATAGTTTGTATTTTCTTCCTGGGAAGGAGTGCAGAGGGTATGAATGTATGGTGTTCATATACACACTAGTCCAGCTCCAATGAAACTTCAATGTACTTAGGAAATAGAGTCGGTTACAGTGTAAAGCACTGGACCATAGCGTGAAGAGAAAGAGAGAAAGAGAACAAGAGAGGGCTTAGCTGTGGTCTTGAGGGTGCAGGTATCCGGTCTGACTGTCCGATGGTATGTTGGGTTGTAGTTGAACGCTTCGCAACAAATGTTGCTACTAATCCGTTTGATCCATAACCGTCGCGGTCCCACATGAGAACAACCACGTCTTCGAGCGATCACACCGAGGATCCAAAAAACTGTACCACCACATACGGTGAAGACAAACAAAAAAACCTCTGCAGCATAGCACACACAAACCAAACTGTCGCGCCAACAAGAGCTCTCCCCAATAGAGCTTAACGAGCTCTTTTATCTCCTCCTTCCTACTGCTCATGCGCTCTTAAAGTGGCAGCGCACTTAAGTGCAGGATTTCGCCACACTCCTCCCCCCATGAAAAAACAAAGCCTGTAGAAACAGAGAGGATGCAGGCTTTGACAAGTTAATGTTCCTGCTATCCAAAACCAGGGAAGTCCTCATCATCAGAGTCCTCCACGAAGAGTTCCTGCAGGTGTTGCTTTTGCCTGCGATCCAGCTCTTCTGCCGTAGGGTAGCAGGGCTTTAGGTCAACAACATGCACCGTCCTGACATCTTCCCCAGTGTCCTCCAAACAGACCAAGTAGTTGACTGGTCCCAACTGCTGCACTACACGGTATGGGCCTTTCCATCTCGAAGCTAGCTTGGCAGTGAACTTCTTAGATGCCTTCGACAGATGATGTGAACGTACCCAGACACGAGACTGGGGTGGGAAACACACGTCTCGTCTATGTTTATCATAGTTTCTCAGCTGTTGTTGTTTGGCTTTGGTTTTGCTGGCCTCCACTCTGGCTAGCAAGGTGTGGTGGTGTTGTACGGCATCAAACGCTGGGCAGTCAGGTGAAACATTAGAACTTTGCAAGACTCTGTCCATCGGACCTTTTAGTGGTCTTCCCAGGTGGAGTTCAGCGGGAGTGACCCCAGAAGTCTCCTGCACGGCAGAGTTCAGTGCAAAGCGAAATTCAGGAAGATGCTGATCCCACCTTGTGTGCTGATCCCCCACGAATGAAGCAATCATCCCTTTCAGGGTACGGTTTACCCTCTCGGTCAGGTTGGTCTGAGGATGGTAGGCTGTGGTCAGCTTGGCAATTACACCCCAGTAGGTACAAAGCTCTTTGTATATTCCTGATATGAACTGCGGACCTCGGTCAGAGAGGATTTGGTCTGGAATTCCGAATCTGGTAAAGACCTCCCGTCGCAGAATTAGAGCAATGGCTGATGCAGTGGCTTTGCGGAGTGGAAACAACTCCACCCAGTGTGTGTAGTAGTCCACTACCACCAATAAAAATTCATTCCGGGTTCCCCGGCTGGGAGGAAAAGGTCCCATGAGGTCAATTCCCAACATTTCATTTGGATGGTTTACCACGGTCTGCTGCATTTTTCCAGCAGGTCTGCCAATGTCTGGTTTGTATTTCTGGCAGACTTCACACTGCTGTACAAACTTCCGGGTATCAACCCACATGCCTGGCCAGTAAACCACCTCTTGTAGTCTTCGATACGTCTTAAAAACTCCAAGATGGCCACTCATGGGGTTAGCATGATAAGCTTGGATTATCTGGTCACTCAATGTAGAGGGAATGAAGACGCGATAATGGGAGCTGTGTATTCCCTCTCCTCTTGGAGTTTTTCGATACACTTTATCCTGAATTATGCTATGCTTATCATTGAAACGACTCTTTGAGTCTTCTTCAGACAGACTCTTGTGGATCGCCATGATGGCAGCATCCTTCTGCTGGGCTCTCCATACACTCTCATCATCCAGAGGAAAGGAATCATCCAGACACTTAGCGGTAGTGTAAGTGCTGCACAAGGGAGGACAAACATTGGCAGTCTCTGTAATCCGAGAAAGGGCATCTGGTACAACGTTCAGTTTTCCTTTGCGATACTCAATGATGAAGTCAAACTTCTGCAGTCGGATAGACCAGCGAATAAGACGGCTGTTGGTCTTGCCTGATGCCAGAACCCACTGCAGAGCAGCGTGGTCTGTGACAACGGTGAAGATCTTCGCCTCCAAGTAGTAGCTCCATTTCTCCAAAGCCCAGACCACAGCGAGGCACTCCCTTTCAGTCGTTGAATAATTCCTCTCGGCTGAATTAAGGGTGCGACTTGCATAGGCAAGAACTTCTTCTGTTCCAAGTCCTGTTTGTTGAGCCAAGACGTCTCCAAGTCCTGTTTGACTTGCATCCGTGTACACAATGAAATGAGCATTCAAGTTAGGATGTCCAAGCACTGGAGGAGTAATGAGACTGTTTTTGAGTGTTTCAAATGCACTTTGGCATGCAGAGGTCCATTGGAATTTCACACCCTTCTTCTTAAGGTGGTTGAGGGGTTCGGCGACCTTTGAAAAGTCAGGCACAAACCTGTGGTACCATCCAGCCATACCCAAAAAACGCTGAACAGCCTTGAGGGATGTGGGAATTGGGAATTCCTGCACGGCTGCAACTTTGGCTGGATCTGCATGGATACCTTCAGCATTAACCACATGACCAAGGAACTTGAGTTCTAGCAAACAGAAACGACACTTCTTCAAGTTCAAGGTCAAACTTGCAGCCTTTAGTCTGTCGAAGACGGACTGTATGTCTTTCAGATGATCCGCGACAGAGGAAGAGTAGATTATGATGTCATCCAGATACACAAGACAATTTCTACCCCTCAGATCTCCCAGGACAGTCTCCATCAACCTTTGGAAGGTTGCTGGAGCATTCTTCAAACCAAAAGGCATGACTTTGAAGGAGTACAAACCAGCAGGGGTGACAAAGGCAGTCTTGTCCTGACTAGCGGGATCCATTGCCACCTGCCAATAACCACTGTTCAGATCCAGATGACTAAAGATAGATGCTCCTGCCAGAGATTCCAGTATGTCATTTATGTTTGGTAGAGGGTAGGCATCGCTTTCTGTTATGGCATTCGGCTTCCTGTAGTCCACACAGAATCGATATCCACCATCTTTCTTAGGAATCAGGACAACCGGAGAAGCCCATCCGGAAAAAGACGGTTCCACAATTCCATTCTCCAACATGCTTTTGAGCAGTTCATTGAGGATTGCCAGTTTGGCGGGGGACAACCTGTAGGGACGCTGCTTAATAGGGACATCATGCCGGGTATAGATTTTGTGTTTGAAGATGGTTGTACGGCCGAGTGTAAGAGTGCAGACCTCACTGTTCATCTCCAACATCTGGGAGAGCTTCCACCTTTCCTCATCCGACAGACATGCCTGTTCCACTGCTTGTTTGATGTAGAAATCAGCATCAGGTTTGCTTTTGCTCTCGGATAGAAGGGGGGGTACGGCAGTAATCAGGGTGACAGTTGGGTTCTCCGACTTCACTGGTGGAACATGTTTTTGTCTTTGTCTTTTTATATTTTCTCGGTCTCTGACTTGACCTTGTCCGGACTCTGCATAATGTAGCAGGCTCCAGCCTGAAATCAGTGCATTACCAGGTTGAAATGGATGAGGCTGGGAATAGTCAGAGTGCAGCCGATAGGAGGGTTCGGACATCGAGATGGTCAGTCCACTGAAGAACAGGAAGTCTAGACCAAGGACTACAGCAAATGCAAGGCTTGAATCTGCAAGAATAGCCACAGGAAGTTTAATAGTCTCATCATGCAGTTGTATTATTATACTAATCCAGCCCAAAGGGGTGGTAGGTTCTCCATTGGCCAAGTACAATGGTCCCTCCTCCCATGTTTGTAGCTCCTCATGAGGTAATGCCATGTTCTGCCACAGGGCCTCTTGCATCAGGGTGTAAGTTGCTCCTGTGTCAATTATGGCCTTCCCTCTCCAGTTCCTAACAGTCAGGGGCACCAATAGTTGTTGCGGAATAGTAATAAGACAGCTAGGGGTGATGTCTAAAGGCTTCATGGGCATTAAGGCTGACCCAATGGTATGCAAGCCACCACGTCTGTCTAGACTGTCGGTCTTCTGTCCTTTCTGACCTTTTCCGGAATCCTGACGCTGGACATAGAGCGGGCAAGAACCTGGAGGATGTTGGACTTTACACCTCCAACACATCACTGGACTTTTGTCTTGGCTCTTGGGTACAAATATCTGAGATGGTTTAGCCCCCAGAGAGCTAGGGGTATACTGGGATGAGGGAACAGGGTTTTTAGTTTGAAGGTGGTGCTTCCAGTTCTTCTCAAACTGAGTCCCCAGACGCACCAGACCATCCACATTCTGCACACGTTCTCGAAGTTGACTAGCAAGGCGGGGAATCATGTTCTTGAGAATGAGTTTGACCATCTCCGGCTCAGTAATGTCAGCCTTCCATCTCCTACATAGAACTCGATAGGAGAAGGCAAAGTCCCGTATTGGTTCTGCTTCACCCTGGACTCTGTTACGAACACGTTCCGCCAGTTCATCCCCATAGTCCTCTGAGAGGAAGGCTGAGAGGAATATTTTTTGAAACTCCTCCCAGGTTTTCACATGTTCACAGGCTATCTCCCACCAGTCTCTTGCTGTACCATGGAGAACACTGCGGAGGGTGGCAAGAACCTCCCAGTCAGTAAGGGGCCGGATAGAAAGAAAATCATTACACTTAGATAAGAAAAACAGTGGATCAACATCATCTTCTGGGCTGCCAAAAGTGGGGAAAAGTAGTTTGATAGGGAGGGAGCGCTCTAGAGGAGGCATGACAGTTTCAGCGGGAGTTCTGTTTAACAGTATCTTCATAGGGGGTTTTGTAGTGCTACCTGTTCCTATTCCGTTACTGACCAAGCCAGTGGCAGAGGTAAAACCTAAGGGAGGTACAAAAGATTTGTCCAGAAGGGAAAAGCCTTTCATTTCCTCCTGGTGCAGCTCTTCCATTTGAAGGTCTGTGGCCTTCTGTGCTTTTTCCATCTCATTAACGGTGTCCTTTTTAGTTTGTTCAATCAATAATCGTAGTTCCCCTGTGAGAGAGTTCTTCATGTCCTCAATAACTTCCTTCAGATAAGAACACACTCCCTTCACAACAGAGGCTGACTCCTCTGCTCTCTGTTTTTGTTCCTCCTCAAGATAGATTAGGACTTGCTGATGGTTAGATTCCATTTGTGTTTTGAACTGGTGCAGTTGTCCCTGAATATCCTGTTTCAGAGAATCGTGTAAATATTTTTGTCTCTTAACAATTTGTTGTTGGTTTTCCTCCATTTGACAGGGAAGGTAATCCAACCTCAGCTGCACATCTGTCTGATGAGCCTCCACACATTCACTGAGTTTGCGAATGGCATTCTCCTGCATTGTCAAACTATGATTGGTGTGTGTCCATTGATGTTCCAGTCGTCCATTGATCACAGAGACACCTCTCCCAGTCTCTCTGGGCAGGGTAACAGGAAGAGGTTGAGGTGAGGGTAATGGTGGAGAGGTTATAGGCGAGCCAGAAACCTGGGGATTAGGGTCAGTGCTATCCAACTCCATTAGTTCATCGAATCCTTCCACAATGAAAGAATCTTGAACACGATTACCATTAGGTGTGTCCACATTGACACAGTATGGGGTTCCAACAAAAGACATGATTCAACCTTGTGTGGATGGTGTCATGGGTGTTTCTCTTCAAGTCCCTGTTCGGGCGCCACTTCTATAGCGGTATTAATTAGAGAAAGGTAAAGAGGTAAAAAGCGCACTTAAGTGCAGGATTTCGCCACACACTACACTATAGTACAGTATAGTACAGTATATTACACTACACTATAGTGCCGTATAGTACACTATATTACACTACACTACAGTACATTATAGTACAGTATATTACACTACACTATAGTACAGTATATTACACTACACTATAGTACAGTATAGTACACTATATTACACCACACTACACTATAGTACACTACACTATAGTACAGTATAGTACACTACACTATAGTACACTGGGTGTAGGAGAGAGAGAGAGAGGGGGATGGTGCTCGCTGTCCCCAAAGAGGGCAAAGTCATGACATTACTATATTACACTATAGTACAGTACAGTACACCCCAACCTATCAATATAGCCTGTATAATGCAGTTAGCCTGTGGTTGCAGCAGGCAGGGGAATCAATGCTAAAGCACTATGTTACAAATCCCTGTTCACCTGCTGTACTGTAGATAAGACTTAGATCACTGCTGATGTAGGTGCTGCCTCCTCCCCTCCCCTCTCCTTTCAGCGGTTTATTGGTCCGTTCTAATAAAGCATTGTAGTACATATTGAATGAAATCCATTCCATGTTTAGAGTAGCAGATGCTTGTGTTTTGTTATGGATCTGTAGTTACGGTTGTTGGTTCCCCAGGGACCCATCCAGCCTGTCAGTCTCTCCCTTCCATCACTCAGACACCAGGCTGTGATCAGAGTCAGGGCGCATTCCCAATGACACCCTATTCTCTTTGTAGTGTACTATTTCTTCACGAGGGCTCATAAAGATACATTTATTCACTTTTATTTATTCAGGGTAGCCCAATTTGAGACCAGGGCCTCATTCCCAGTGGTGCCCTGAGTACAAACATTTTGATACAACAGGAAGAACAATTTACATCAAAACTAAACAAGAAGAATACATTTAACCACCAGGCACAACCTCAACAAGTTAACCTCTGACTCATTCATATTCCATTCACCCAGCTCAATGTAACATCGATAGGTTTAGGTTACTGTCATTCATATTCACCCAGCTCAATGTAACAGTGATAGGTTTAGGTTACTGTCATTCATATTCACCCAGTTCAGTGTAACAGTGATAGGTTTAGGTTACTGTCATTCATATTCCATTCACCCAGCTCAATGTAACAGTGATAGGTTTAGGTTACTGTCATTCATATTCCATTCATCCAGCTCAATGTAACAGCGATAGGTTTAGGTTACTGTCATTCATATTCACCCAGTTCAATGTAACAGTGATAGGTTTAGGTTACTGTCATTCATATTCACCCAGCTCAATGTAACAGTGATAGGTTTAGGTTACTGTCATTCATATTCCATTGATCCAGCTCAATGTAACAGCGATAGGTTTAGGTTACTGTCATTCATATTCACCCAGTTCAATGTAACAGTGATAGGTTTAGGTTACTGTCATTCATATTCACCCAGCTCAATGTAACAGCGATAGGTTTAGGTTACTACATGAAACTCGAATGTTCCCTATACGCATCATGAGGTTGCCACAACCTAGCCTATGAATGTTTAGAGACACATTTGAGGTGACAGGGACAGACATTCAATACCGCCTGACACACTCTTCCCTGCATCTAGCTAATATAGGGGTGTAATCATTAGTCCAACAGTTGCAAACAAGAGTTTCTATTGGACAAATTCAGGCATTTACCATCACGAATTTGACATGCTCAAAAATTCTGCAGGAATGCGAAATTGACTGGCCCGATAAACTCGGGATGGCAGGGCAGTGATTCTGGTTCCTCTCCATCACTTGTTGGTTTTGATTTCAGAATGTCAATTTGGTGATGGTCTATCACTGTTTAAACATATTGCAAATGTACAAAAGTCAGCCAGCAAGTCAGTGTCCATCAGTCAATTAGATATCATTCTGACACCAAACTGATGCCATCTGACACCAAACCCACTTTTTCCAACTCATTTAGGAGCCAACTATCACATATTTCAGAGCAGGCCCATAAATCACAGCGCCTTCAGTATAAACCATAATATAAACGTAAAACACGTAGTTACGTTCTAGCTGCAGGTCCAGTTCTGACATTATGTGTAGGCCTATGTGAGGCGACCCAGAATCCTGAGTTTCGGCTCAATAGGTCATTCGGTGCCCGAGCAACGACCTTAATTGGTGCTGGAAATCCACTTTTTTCTGGGCGTTGCTACGGGGTCCTTGAATGAGCTATTGGACAGATGGTGTCCATCTCTATGGGCCAGGGCGGTTTCAATGCACCTAGTCTTGCGACTCTGGGACTTTTCTAAATGTCGTCATTTTCGTAATGGTCGAAATGAAGTTATTGCAAATGTACGAGGCTGTTTCTCGGTCTGAGAACCTTATAGAGCCACAACTCACCGTGCACTATCGAATTGAGCTCTAGAACAGATTTCGAACGTTTCAGAGCTCTAGGTCTGACGGTTCTTTGATAGTTTGAACGAAGGTAACTATTGCAGGCTCTGTGTGGCTGTAAGCCCCACACTGCATCACTGCATCCTTGCTGTGTGTGTGTGTGAGTTTTTCTTGCAAATCTGATTGGAGAAATTACTGATTTACAGTTCATGATGGTTGCCTAATCACACATATGAAGTTTTGGAAAGATCTGACTCTTTTAACCCTTCAAAACAGCCCCTATGACCCCAATTTAAGAGACTGCCGGTTGGCACAGGAAGCTGAAAGTAAACACATATCCTCATTGGGGTACGCTTTTACAGAATCCTGAGTTTAAAGTCTTTATGTTTAAAATTGACTGATCTACACAGGGTTGAATGCAGTGATTTTCACAATTGCAGGCTATGTATATCAAAACACCTTTAGGGTGAATTTAACCACTTCCGTTTGCTCCAGGAAGCTTAGAATCAACACAGGTAGACCTCATAGTGGCCTGATGGATTGTCATCGAAGACAGGTTCATAAGACATTCATAACCCACATAGGCTTCAGGTTGAATTTAGGGGAGCATGCAATGTATTACTATGGGGAGAGAAGTCGTTGAAAACTGTTTGATGTAAACACCTTCTTTTAACTGTTAAGGGTTAATGCCACACGGTCAAGGTTAGGCTTGCACAGATCGGGAGGACCTCGGGAACGTTCCTGAGGTCGAATTGTGCTTCTAACCCTAATGGTTCTCCCACTGTCACCCAAAAGCACCTGAAATGTAGGGCCAGGCTTCATTATGGGCCTACTTTTTTTTCATGGTCGCTGCGCTCAGACCGAGCGAGCTACGGTCAAGCGGGGCATCTCCTTGAACTCGGCACTGCCTAGAGATTATGGTAATGCCATTGCAGGCTCTGTGTGTCTTTAAGCCCCGCACTGTGTCACTCCATCTTTGCTGTGTGTGTATGTGTGTGAGAGTTTTTTCTTTGACATCTGTTGGGAGAAATTATTGATTTACAGTTCATGAGGGTTACCTAGTCACACATATGAAGTTTTGAAATGATCTGACCTTTTTAACCCTTCGAAACAGCCCCAATGACCCCAATTTAAGGCACTTCCGGTTGACACAGGAAGCTGAAAGTGAACACATATCCTCTTTGGGGTAGGCTCTTACAGAATTTTGAGTTTTAGTCTTTACGTTAAAGCTACACATGTTGTGAATCCAGCCAACATGTCTGATTTCAAAAAGGATTTACGGGGAAAGCACACCAAACAATTATGTTAGCTCAGTACATAGCCACAGAAAAACACAGCCATTTTCCCAGCAAAAGATAGTAGTCACAAAAAGCAGAAATAGAGATAAAATGAATCACTAACCTTTGATGATCTTCATCAGATGACACTCATAGGACATCATATTACACAATACATTTATGTTTTGTTTGATAATGTGCATATTTATATCCACAAATCTCGCTCCCATCCGGCCCCACATCACAGTAGAGGCTTCACTCCACGTTCTACAGACTGTTGACATCTAGTGGAAGGCGTAGAAAGTGCAAACAGATCCATATCCATATCAAAGGGATTTTGAATCGGCGATGAGTTGAACATTGACCAGTCTCAGAATTCTCACTTCCTGTTTGGATTTTTTCTCAGGTTTTTGCCTGACATATGAGTTCTGTTATACTCACAGATATAATTCAAACAGTTTTAGAAACTTCAGAGTGTTTCCTATCCAATAGTAATAATAATATGCATATATTAGCATCTGGGACAGAGTAGGAGGCAGTTCACTATGGGCACGCAATTCATCCAAAAGTGAAAATGCTGCCCCCTATCATAAAGAAGTTAACAAAGGGATTTTCAATAGTCACATCGGTAGAGTAGAGAGAGGAAAAAGGGGAAAGGTATTTATGGGGGTCATAAACCTCCCATCAGCACCTCTCTCTCGCCAAGGTCATGACAGTAGCTTTATCTATTTGTTTTACAATTTTTATGGTTATGGTCCTCCACTTCCTCCTCTTCCTCTTCCTCCTCCACTGCACTACAATCAGTCGAAAAACTGCAATTCTCAATGAATTCATTCAACACCAGAGTCCTAAACTGCCCTAGTGGCACCAGGGAATCAAGATACAAGGATTTTTGTAGGTTTTTCCAACAATGGGTGGCACTAAAACTAAAGTAGATTTTATCTAAATTGGTCGAGACCATAGTGACCTCAAGACCAATCCTGCGAGAAGCTTTGGTAGCTCATTGTTTTATTCATAAGTATTAGGGTTTAGGACACATCCCATGTTGACTGTTCTCTAACAGGTCTGGACCACAGAGAGGGATATGATTCCCAGAATATTGATTGGTGATTATAGAGCCTGTCGCAGAGGAGATTCAACATGTTCCTATTACAAATTACAAGGTCTCTCTCTCTCTCTCTCTCTCTCTCTCTCTCTCTCTCTCTCTCTCTCTCTCTCTCTCTCTCTCTCTCTCTCTCTCTCTCTCTCTCTCTCTCTCTCTCTCTCTCTCTCTCTCACTCACTATATACAGTGGGGACAACAAGTATTTGATACACTGCCAATTTTTGCAGGTTTTCCTACTTACAAAGCATGTAGAGGTCTGTAATTTTTTATCATAGGTACACTTCAACTGTGAGAGACGGAATCTAAAACAAATTAATTACTTAAAAATCATACAATGTGATTTTCTGGATTTTTGTTTTAGATTCCGTTCCAGGGTGTGACTAGGGTGGGTATGCTGGTTTTGTATTGTCTAGGGTTTTTTGTATGTCTAGGTTTTTTTTGGTAGTCTAGGTATATGAATGTCTATGGTGGCCTGAATTGGTTCCCAATCAGAGGCAGCTGTTTATCGTTGTCTCTGATTGGGGATCATATTTAGGTTGCCATTTTCCCGTTTGGTTTTGTGGGTTCTTGATCTATGTTTAGTTGCCTGTCTGCACTATCCATATTAGCTTCACGGTTCGTTTTGTTATTTTGTTCAGTGTTCGTTCTTTAAATAAAGAAGAATGTACGCTTACAACGCTGCGTCTTGGTCTCCTCCTTACGACGGCCGTGACAGTAGGCCTAAAAAGTAATGTAGTTTTGTTTCGTGTTGTAATGTGGTTTATTTGGATTGATTGGATGTTCTGGTCCTGAGGCTTCAGTGTGTTAGTAGAACAGGCTTGTGAACTCAGCCCCATGACCAGCTGGATGAGGGGACTGAGGCTTCAGTGTGTTAGTAGAACAGGTTAGTGAACTCAGCCCCAGGACCAGCTGGATGAGGGGACTGAGGCTTCAGTGTGTTAGTAGAACAGGTTAGTGAACTCAGCCCCAGGACCAGCTGGATGAGGGGACTGAGGCTTCAGTGTGTTAGTAGAACAGGTTAGTGAACTCAGCCCCAGGACCAGCTGTATGAGAGGACTGAGGCTTCAGTGTGTTAGTAGAACAGGTTAGTGAACTCAGCCCCAGGATCAGCTGGATGAGGGGACTGAGGCTTCAGTGTGTTAGTAGAACAGGCTTGTGAACTCAGCCCCATGGCCAGCTGGATGAGGGGACTGAGGCTTCAGTGTGTTAGTAGAACAGGTTAGTGAACTCAGCCCCAGGACCAGCTGGATGAGGGGACTGAGGCTTCAGTGTGTTAGTAGAACAGGTTGGTGAACTCAGCCCCAGGACCAGCTGGATGAGGGGACTGAGGCTTCAGTGTGTTAGTAGAACAGGTTAGTGAACTCAGCCCCAGGACCAGCTGGATGAGGGTCCTGAGGCTTCAGTGTGTTAGTAGAACAGGTTAGTGAACTCAGCCCCAGGACCAGCTGTATGAGAGGACTGAGGCTCCAGTGTGTTAGTAGAACAGGTTAGTGAACTCAGCCCCAGGACCAGCTGGATGAGGGGACTGAGGCTTCAGTGTGTTAGTAGAACAGGTTTGTGAACTCAGCCCCAGGACCAGCTGGATGAGGGGACTGAGGCTTCAGTGTGTTAGTAGAACAGGTTTGTGAACTCAGCCCCAGGACCAGCTGGTTGAGGGGACTGAGGCTTCAGTGTGTTAGTAGAACAGGTTGGTGAACTCAGCCCCAGGACCAGCTGGATGAGGGGACTGAGGCTTCAGTGTGTTAGTAGAACAGGTTAGTGAACTCAGCCCCAGGACCAGCTGGATGAGGGTCCTGAGGCTTCAGTGTGTTAGTAGAACAGGTTAGTGAACTCAGCCCCAGGATCAGCTGGATGAGGGGACTGAGGCTCCAGTGTGTTAGTAGAACAGGTTAGTGAACTCAGCCCCAGGACCAGCTGGATGAGGGGACTGAGGCTTCAGTGTGTTAGTAGAACAGGTTTGTGAACTCAGCCCCAGGACCAGCTGGATGAGGGGACTGAGGCTTCAGTGTGTTAGTAGAACAGGTTTGTGAACTCAGCCCCAGGACCAGCTGGTTGAGGGGACTGAGGCTTCAGTGTGTTAGTAGAACAGGCTTGTGAACTCAGCCCCAGAACCAGCTGGATGAGGGGACTGAGGCTTCAGTGTGTTAGTAGAACAGGTTAGTGAACTCAGCCCCAGGACCAGCTGGATGAGGGGACTGAGGCTTCAGTGTGTTAGTAGAACAGGTTTGTGAACTCAGCCCCAGGACCAGCTGGATGAGGGGACTATTTTCTTTGCTCAGCTCTTGGTATTGCAGGGCTTGGTAGTGATATGTATTTTAGATGTTTCCAAAACGTAATTGCTATTTTTTTAGTTTTTATTATTAGTGGTTATTGGCCTAATTCTGTCCTGCATGTCAAGGCTCAGGAGAAGACCCAGATGTAGACAGTTTCGAAGTAACAAAAAACAAACTGAAACGGGGCAGAGGTCAGTAGTCCAGAGCAGAGTCTGAAAGGTACAGAACGACAGGCAGGCTCAGGGTCAGGGCAGGCAGAACGGTCAAAACCGGGAAAGCTGGAAAACAGGAACTAGAGACAGACAGGAGCACGGGGAAAAAGTGCTGGTAGGCTTGACAAAATAAAACAAACTGACAACAGACGAACTGAGAACACAGGTATAAGTACACTGGGGATAATGGGGAAGATGGGTGACACCTGGAGGGGGGTGGAGACAAGCACAAAGACAGGTGAAACAGATCAGGGTGAGACACTGCATGCATTGTTTGTAGTTTTCCTCTGGACATGTAGGAGAATCTTACAGAACTCTTCATGCAGGGTTCCAATGGGGTGTTTGTCCCATTGGGTGAAATCTTGTTTTGCAAGTGGACCCCACACCTCTCTGCCATTAAGTGCAGTTGGTTCAATGACACATTCAATTAGTTTTAGACATATAGGATGGCCGTGGTGTTAAGCATATCCCAGTTTAGGTCACCTAACAGTACAAACTCTGAAGATAAATGGGGGGCAATTAATTCACATATGGTGTCCAGGGCACAGCTGGGGGCTGAGGGGGGACCATAACAAGCAGCAACAGTGAGAGACTTATTTCTGGAAAGGTGGATTTTTAAAAGTAGAAGTTCAAATTGTTTGGGCACAGACCTGGATAGCCTGGCAGAACTCAGCAGGCTATTTCTGCATTAGATTGCAACTCCACCCCCTTTGGCAGTTCTATCTTGTCGGAAAATGTTGTAGTTGGGGGTGGAAATGTCAGAATTTTTGGTGGCCTTCCTAAGCCAGGATTCAGACACAGCTAGGACATCAGGGTTGGCGGAGTGTGCTAAAGCAGTGAATAAAACAAACTTAGGGAGGCTTCTGATGAGGCTTCTGATGTTAACATGCATGAAACCAAGGCTTTTAAGGTTACTGGAGTCAACAAATGATAGCGCCTGGGGAATAGGAGTGGACCTGGGGGCTGCAGGGCCTGGGTTAACCTCTACATCACCAGAGGAACAGAGGAGGAGTAGGATAAGGTTACGGCTGAAGGCTATAAGAACTGGTCGTCTAGTGCGTTGGGGACAGAGAGTAAAAGGAGCAGATTTCTGGGCGGTAGAATAGATTCAGGGCATAATGTACAGACAGGGGTATGGTGGGATGTGAGTACAGTGGACGTAAACCTAGACATTGAGTGACAATAAGAGAGGTTGTGTCTCTGGAGGCACCAGTTAAGCCAGGTGAGGTCTCCATATGTGTGTGGGATGGGACAAAAGAGCTATCTAAGGCATGTTGAGCGGGACTGAGGGCTCTACAGTGAAATTAAACAATAAGAACTAGCCAAGACAGCAGTAGACAAGGCATATTGACATTAGAGAGAGGCATAAAGCAATCACAGGTGTTGATCAGGAGAGCTAAGACGACAACGGGTAAATGGCGATGAATGGGCAGAGTGGGTCAGTTAGGTACATACAGGACCTGAGTTCGAGGCTGGGGCCGACAAGTAAACAAAATGAGGTACCGTGTTATTGAAACAGTCCAGGGGGCATCAGCTGGGTAGCCGAATGATCATAGGGTCCAATGAGCAGCAATAGGTGAGTCAGGGAGCCATTCAGTAGTCACTACTACGCTAAGCGAGTAGGGGACACAGCATTCAGAAAGCTAGCGGGCCGGGGCTATTAGATGGTTCTTCGGCGACATCGTAACAGAATAGCCTGTTGAGACCACATCGGGCGATCACGTCAGCAGTCCAGTCATGATGGATGGGCGGGGCTCCTTGCCGACAATAAAGAGTCCAGGCCAATTGGCAAAGGAGGTATTGTAACCCTAGAATTAGCTGGTATATGGGCCTAGCTCAAGGCTAGCTGGTGCTTGCTTCGGGACAGAGGCGTTAGCTAACAGTAGCCACTTGTTTGCAGCTAGCTAGCTGTGATGATCCGGTGGAATGATCCAGAGCGGCAGGAATCCAGTGATGTGGTAGAGAGAAGCAGTCCGATATGCCCTGGGTTGATATCGCGCTGTGCAGACTGGCAGGTGTTGTCCGAGCTAAGGCTGGCTGGTGACCGAGAAAAAGGTGAAGACCGCTAGCCGTGGCTAACAAAGACTAGTAGCTAGTTAGCTGGCTAGCTGGAAGTTCCAGTTATAAGGAATAATAATAGCAGATCCGTACCACATTGGGTGAGGCGGGTTGCAGGAAAGTATATTTAGTTCGTAGATAGAAAGTGAGATTAAGATATATACGAAAAAGACCCGGCTATTTACACGGGATAAAACACAGGATAAGACAAAGAAAAAATACACCCGTCCTACTGCTACACCATCTTGGATGTATACGATAGTCTGGGTATCCATTTATATGATAGTCCGGGTAGCCATTTGATTAGCTCTTCAGCAGTCTAATGGCTTGGGGGTAGAAGCTGTTCAGCAGTGTTATGGATTGGGGGTAGAAGCTGTTCAGCAGTCTGATGGATTGGGGGTAGAAGCTGTTCAGCAGTCTGATGGATTGGGGGTAGAAGCTGTTCAGCAGTCTGATGGATTGGGGGTAGAAGCTGTTCAGCAGTCTGATGGATTGGGGGTAGAAGCTGTTCAGCAGTCTGATGGTTTGGGGGTAGAAGCTGTTCAGCAGTCTAATGGCTTGGGGGTAGAAGCTGTTCAGCAGTCTAATGGCTTGGGGGTAGAAGCTGTTCAGCAGTCTAATGGATTGGGGGTAGAAGCTGTTCAGCAGTCTGTTGGATTGGGAGTAGAAGCTGTTCAGCAGTGTTATGGCTTGGGGGTAGAAGCTGTTCAGCAGTCTGATGGATTGGGGGTAGAAGCTGTTCAGCAGTCTGATGGATTGGGGGTAGAAGCTGTTCAGCAGTCTGATGGATTGGGGGTAGAAGCTGTTCAGCAGTCTGTTGGATTGGGGGTAGAAGCTGTTCAGCAGTGTTATGGCTTGGGGGTAGAAGGTGTTCAGCAGTCTTATGACTTGGGGGTAGAAGCTGTTCAGCAGTCTGTTGGATTGGGGGTAGCAGCTGTTCAGCAGTGTTATGGATTGGGGGTAGAAGCTGTTCAGCAGTCTTATGACTTGGGGGTAGAAGCTGTTCTGCAGTCTTATGGATTGAGGGTAGCAGCTGTTCAGTAGTCTAATGGATTGGGGGTAGAAGCTGTTCAGCAGTCTAATGGCTTGGGGGTAGAAGCTGTTCAGCAGTCTAATGGCTTGGGGGTAGAAGCTGTTCAGCAGTCTGTTGGATTGGGGGTAGCAGCTGTTCAGCAGTGTTATGGATTGGGGGTAGAAGCTGTTCAGCAGTCTTATGACTTGGGGGTAGAAGCTGTTCTGCAGTCTTATGGATTGAGGGTAGCAGCTGTTCAGTAGTCTAATGGATTGGGGGTAGAAGCTGTTCAGCAGTCTAATGGCTTGGGGGTAGAAGCTGTTCAGCAGTCTAATGGCTTGGGGGTAGAAGCTGTTCAGCAGTCTAATGGCTTGGGGGTAGAAGCTGTTCAGCAGTCTAATGGCTTGGGGGTAGAAGCTGTTCAGGAGTCTAATGGCTTGGGGGTAGAAGCTGTTCAGCAGTCTAATGGCTTGGGGGTAGAAGCTGTTCATCAGTCTGATGGCTTGGGGGTAGAAGCTGTTCAGCAGTCTGATGGCTTGGGGGTAGAAGCTGTTCAGGAGTCTAATGGCTTGGGGGTAGAAGCTGTTCAGCAGTCTAATGGCTTGGGGGTAGAAGCTGTTCAGCAGTCTGATGGCTTGGGGGTAGAAGCTGTTCAGCAGTCTAATGGCTTGGGGGTAGAAGCTGTTCAGCAGTCTAATGGCTTGGGGGTAGAAGCTGTTCAGCAGTCTAATGGCTTGGGGGTAGAAGCTGTTCAGCAGTCTAATGGCTTGGGGGTAGAAGCTGTTCAGGAGTCTAATGGCTTGGGGGTAGAAGCTGTTCAGCAGTCTAATGGCTTGGGGGTAGAAGCTGTTCATCAGTCTGATGGCTTGGGGGTAGAAGCTGTTAAACAGTCTGATGGTTTGGGGGTAGAAACTGTTCAGCAGTGTTATGGATTGGGGGTAGAACCTGAAATGATTTAGCATACCATCAGGTCCGCATGCTTTAAAAAATGTGAGTGCCTGAAATTTGTTATAGAGCTCCTGGTCAGTAATTGGGGACTCTGATAGTAATTGGGGACTTTGATTTTCCTTTATAGCTTTTTCTAATACATTGAACTTCTCATTAATTTGACATTATTCTGCGCATCAATTCCAACGATGTTGCCGATTGTTTTAAAATGGCGTTGTCCATATGTCCCCATTTTGTATCGCTTATTCCTCTAGTTTGAATTTTCTTTCAGGTTTTTCCAGTTTTGCCAGAAGTTGTTTGTGTTTATGGACTCCTCAATCAGTGTCAGCTGCTTGCTGTTGTACTGTGCTTTTTTGGTTCTGAGTGCACGTTTATTGAGTTTTAAAGTCTCACAGTAATGAAGGTGTAATTTACCGTTATTTGGGTCTCTGCGCTTTTGGTTTGATAGTGTTAAAAGTTTTTTCCTTATAATTTTACAATCTGTATCAAACCAGTCTGGTCGTTTTTTTTAGTCGAGGTACTTGAGGTAATATGTACATGTAGGTAGGGGTAAAGTGACTATGGATAATAAACAGAGAGTAGCAGCAGCGTAAAAATGGGGGGTGGGGTAGGGACAATGCAAATAGGTAGCCGTGTGATTACCTGTTCAGGAGTCTTATGGCTTGGGGGTAGAAGCTGTTTAGAAGCCTTTTGGTCCTAGACTTGGCGCTCCGTACTGCTTGCCGTGCGGTAGCAGAGAGAACATTCTATGACCACAGTAGGGTGGCTGGAGTCTTTGGCAATTTTTAGGGCCTTCCTCTGACACTGCCTGGTATAGAGGTCCTGGATGGCAGGAAGCTTGGCCTCAGTGATGTGCTGGGCCGTACTCACTACCCTCTGACAGTTTCCTGTTAGTCCTATAGGTGATGCTGTGTTAACTCTGAGCTCTCTTCCCTTCATCTTCTCTCCTCCTCCCTCTCTCCTCTCCTCCTCCCTCTCTCCTCTCAGTGATGGAGAAGGGGGAGGGTGCTCCAGGGGGTGTGGTCTCGGGGGTGCGGACCCCTCCCGTCAGGATGAACAGTAAACTGGCCAGTCTGGGACGGATCTTTAAACCCTGGAAGTGGAGGAAAAAGAAGCAGCAGAACTCCTCAGGTGAGAGACCAAGATGTACACTTGACTTTTATCTAACTGAATGTATGTGTAGGAGGAACCTGCTGATATTGTTCTGTGTTGCAGCTGTAGAGAGAAAGGCAGCGGTACCACAGACCCTAGACCAACTGGTTAGGAGGGGCCTGGAGACCCCAGACCAACTGCTTAGGAGGGGCCTGGAGGGGACTGAGCCAGGTACACACACACACACACACACAACCCACTATAATACTGTAGTATAAAAGTTAATACTTTCATGCTGATAAACTTCTGTATAACTCCTGTGTGTGTGTTTAGAGTGTTGTGAGGCGTGTGGGGGGGTGGAGAACCCTCCCAGCCAATCAGATGCAGAGGAGGAGGAACCTCTGGCTCCCCTGGCAACCACCTCAGAGGACCTGGTCAGCGACGAAGACAACCCCTCTACAGGTACGACCGCTGACCTCCGACCTCTAACCTCTGACCTCTTACCCCTCTACAGGTAGGACAAATGACAGCCAAATTTTGATTTAGGACTGCAGTGCAGTATCGTCTGTTTTCTGAGAGCCACCTCTGGGTGGCGACAGAGATCGTGAACCTCTGCAGCCATATTATGTACGGCATCTTATAAAGGCATATAGATATGAGATCAGAACCACAGTAAGCCGGCTGATTCATTTCAGTTTTTACAAGAATAACTTTTAATAACAATAATTTGACAGAGGACTGTGTTGTTGATGATGATATTGTTTGTTTCAGTGGTGGACCTGACAGAGGATATTGTGATGGTGGCCGTCCCCAGCCAGAGTGAGGAGGGAGGAGAGGAGGATGCGTCCCTCTGTGAGTCCTGTGTGGACAACTCTCTGGGACAGGCTGAGACAGGAGGGGGACAGGAGACACCCCGCACAATGGACCCCCCACCCTGCCGGGCCGGCACTCCGCCACCCCCCAACCGGCCCAAACTACTGACCAGGCTGGGCAGTCTAGAGGGCAAGTCTCAAATCAGCTACTAGCCTCTGTTACTGGCCTGTTAGCCTGCTAGCTAACACTACGAAGCCTCATACTGCTAGCTAACACTACGAAGCCTCATACTGCTAGCTAACACTACGAAGCCTCATACTGCTAGCTAACACTACGAAGCCTCATACTGCTAGCTAACACTACGAAGCCTCATACTGCTAGCTAACACTACGAAGCCTCATACTGCTAGCTAACACTACGAAGCCTCATACTGCTAGCTAACACTACGAAGCCTCATACTGCTAGCTAACACTACGAAGCCTCATACTGCTAGCTAACACTACGAAGCCTCATACTGCTAGCTCAATACGGTCCAAGCTGGGCTGACAGGGGGTTAGGTTGAACTATCACAGATCATCATAGTATCTTCTAGCTAGCCTCTGTTACTGGCCTGTTAGCCTGCTAGCTAACACTACGAAGCCTCATACTGCTAGCTCAATACGGTCCAAGCTGGGCTGACAGGGGGTTAGGTTGAACTATCACAGATCATCATAGTATCTTCTAGCTAGCCTCTGTTACTGGCCTGTTAGCCTGCTAGCTAACACTACGAAGCCTCATACTGCTAGCTCAATACGGTCCAAGCTGGGCTGACAGGGGGTTAGGTTGAACTATCACAGATCATCATAGTATCTTCTAGCTAGCCTCTGTTACTGGCCTGTTAGCCTGCTAGCTAACACTACGAAGCCTCATACTGCTAGCTCAATACGGTCCAAGCTGGGCTGACAGGGGGTTAGGTTGAACTATCACAGATCATCATAGTATCTTCTAGCTAGCCTCTGTTACTGGCCTGTTAGCCTGCTAGCTAACACTACGAAGCCTCATACTGCTAGCTCAATACGGTCCAAGCTGGGCTGACAGGGGGTTAGGTTGAACTATCACAGATCATCATAGTATCTTCTAGCTAGCCTCTGTTACTGGCCTGTTAGCCTGCTAGCTAACACTACGAAGCCTCATACTGCTAGCTCAATACGGTCCAAGCTGGGCTGACAGGGGGTTAGGTTGAACTATCACAGATCATCATAGTATCTTACACCTCTCCAACAGGCTAGTATGTATATGTATATCAAGCTCTGTCAGGTTGGATGGGGACCGTTGCTGCACAGCTACTTTCAGGTCTCTGCAGAGATGTTCAATCGGGTTCAAGTCCGGGCTCTGGCTGGGCCACTCAAGGACATTCAGAGACTTGTCCGAAGCCAGTCCTGCGTTGTCTTGGCTGTGTGCTTAGGGTTTTTGTCCTGTTGGAAGGTGAATCTTCGCCCCAGTCTGAGGTGCTGAGCACTCTGGAGCAGGTTTTTATCAAGGCTCTCTGTACTTTTCTCTGTTCATCTTTCCCTTGATCCTGACTAGTCTCCTAGTCCCTGCCGCTGAAAACATCCCCACAGAATGATGCTGCCACCACCATGCTTCACCGTGGTGCCAGGTTTCCTCCAGACATGAGGTTGGCATTCAGGCCCAAGGGTTCAATCTTAGTTTCATAAAAAAATCTAAAAATTATTTGCGCCAAATGCAACAGGTGTAGTAGACCTTACTGTGAAATGCTTACTTACAAGCCCTTAACCAACAATGCAGTTAAGAAAATAGAGCAAAGTAATTATTTATTAAATAAATGAAAGTAAAAAATAAAACATTGAAAAGGTAACAATAAAATAACAGTAAGAGGCTATATACAGGGGGTACCGAGTCAATGTGCGGGGTGTACAGGTTAGTCAAAGTGATTTGTACATGTAGGAGACCAGAGAATCTTGTTTTTCATGATCTGAGAGTCCTTTAGGTGCTTTTTGGCAAACTGAAAATGGGCTGTCATGTGCCTTTTACTGAGGAGTTGCTTCCATCTGGCCACTTTACCTTAAAGACCTGATTGCTGGAGTGCTGCAGAGATGGTTGTCCTTCTGGAAGGTTCTCCCATCTCCACAGAGGAACTCTGGAGCTCTGTCAGAGTGACTATCGGGTTCTTCGTCACCTTCCTGACCAAGGCCCTTCTCCCCCGATTGCTCAGTTTGTCAAGGCGGCCAGCTCTAGGAAGTGTCTTGGTGTTTCCAAAACTTCTTCCATTTAACAATGATGGAGGCCACTGTGTTCTTGGGGACCTTCAATGCTGCAGACATTTTTTTTGTGCAATCCTGTCTCGTAGCTCTACTGACAATTCCTTCGACCTCATGGCTTGGTTTTTGCTCTGACGTGCACTGTCAACTGTGGGACCTTATATAGACAGGTGTGTGCCTTTCCAAATCATGTCCAATCAATTGAATTTACACAGGTGGACTCCATCTCAATGTTGATCAATGGAAAGAGAATGCACCTGAGCTCAATTTCGAGTCTCATAGCAAAGGGTCTGAATAATTATGTTAATAAGATATTTCAGTTTTATTTTTAGTATAAATCAGGGGGAAAAAATCGACTTGTTTTTGCTTTGTCATTATGGAGTATTGTGTGTAGATTGATGAGTGAAAAAATTATATAATAATTAATCAATTTTGGAATAAGGCTGTAACACAACAACATGATGGATAAAGGGAAATGCCTTCAGAAAGTAATAAAGTATTCACACCCCTTGACTGATACAGAGCCTTCAGAAAGTATTCACACCCCTTGACTGATACAGAGCCTTCAGAAAGTATTCACACCCCTTGACTGATACAGAGCCTTCAGAAAGTATTCACACCCCTTGACTGATACAGAGCCTTCAGAAAGTATTCACACCCCTTGACTGATACAGAGCCTTCAGAAAGTATTCACACCCCTTGACTGATACAGAGCCTTCAGAAAGTATTCACACCCCTTGACTGATACAGAGCCTTCAGAAAGTATTCACACCCCTTGACTGATACAGTGCCTTCAGAAAGTATTCACACCCCTTGACTGATACAGCGCCTTCAGAAAGTAATAAAGTATTCACACCCCTTGACTGATACAGAGCCTTCAGAAAGTATTCACACCCCTTGACTGATACTTCAGAAAGTATTCACACCCCTTGACTGATACAGTGCCTTCAGAAAGTATTCACACCCCTTGACTGATACAGAGCCTTCAGAAAGTATTCACACCCCTTGACTGATACAGAGCCTTCAGAAAGTATTCATACCCCTTGACTGATACAGAGCCTTCAGAAAGTATTCACACCCCTTGACTGATACAGAGCCTTCAGAAAGTATTCACACCCCTTGACTGATACAGTGCCTTCAGAAAGTATTCACACCCCTTGACTGATACAGAGCCTTCAGAAAGTATTCACACCCCTTGACTGATACAGAGCCTTCAGAAAGTATTCACACCCCTTGACTGATACAGAGCCTTCAGAAAGTATTCACACCCCTTGACTGATACAGAGCCTTCAGAAAGTATTCACACCCCTTGACTGATACAGAGCCTTCAGAAAGTATTCACACCCCTTGACTGATACAGAGCCTTCAGAAAGTATTCACACCCCTTGACTGATACAGAGCCTTCAGAAAGTATTCACACCCCTTGACTGATACAGAGCCTTCAGAAAGTATTCACACCCCTTGACTGATACAGAGCCTTCAGAAAGTATTCACACCCCTTGACTGATACAGAGCCTTCAGAAAGTATTCACACCCCTTGACTGATACAGCGCCTTCAGAAAGTAATAAAGTATTCACACCCCTTGACTGATACAGAGCCTTCAGAAAGTATTCACACCCCTTGACTGATACAGAGCCTTCAAAAAGTATTCACACCCCTTGACTGATACAGAGCCTTCAGAAAGTATTCACACCCTTGACTGATACAGTGCCTTCAGAAAGTATTCACACCCCTTGACTGATACAGCGCCTTCAGAAAGTAATAAAGTATTCACACCCCTTGACTGATACAGAGCCTTCAGAAAGTATTCACACCCCTTGACTGATACAGAGCCTTCAGAAAGTATTCACACCCCTTGACTGATACAGAGCCTTCAGAAAGTATTCACACCCCTTGACTGATACAGAGCCTTCAGAAAGTATTCACACCCCTTGACTGATACAGAGCCTTCAGAAAGTATTCACACCCCTTGACTGATACAGAGCCTTCAGAAAGTATTCACACCCCTTCACTGATACAAAGCCTTCAGAAAGTATTCATACCCCTTGACTGATACAGAGCCTTCAGAAAGTATTCACACCCCTTGACTGATACAGAGCCTTCAGAAAGTATTCACACCCCTTGACTGATTCAGAGCCTTCAGAAAGTATTCACACCCCTTGACTGATACAGAGCCTTCAGAAAGTATTCACACCCCTTGACTGATACAGAGCTTTCAGAAAGTATTCATACCCCTTGACTGATACAGAGCCTTCAGAAAGTATTCACACCCCTTGACTGATACAGAGCCTTCAGAAAGTATTCACACCCCTTGACTGATACAGAGTCTTCAGAAAGTATTCACACCCCTTGACTGATACAGAGTCTTCAGAAAGTATTCACACCCCTTGACTGATTCAGAGCCTTCAGAAAGTATTCACACCCCTTGACTGATACAGAGCATTCAGAAAGTATTCACACCCCTTGACTGATACAGAGCCTTCAGAAAGTATTCACACCCCTTGACTGATACAGAGCCTTCAGAAAGTATTCACACCCCTTGACTGATACAGAGCCTTCAGAAAGTATTCACACCCCTTGACTGATACAGAGCCTTCAGAAAGTATTCACACCCCTTGACTGATACAGAGCCTTCAGAAAGTATTCACACCCCTTGACTGATACAGAGCCTTCAGAAAGTATTCACACCCCTTGACTGATACAGAGCCTTCAGAAAGTATTCACACCCCTTGACTGATACAGAGCCTTCAGAAAGTATTCACACCCCTTGACTGATACAGAGCCTTCAGAAAGTATTCACACCCCTTGACTGATACAGTGCCTTCAGAAAGTATTCACACCCCTTGACTGATACAGAGCCTTCATAAAGTATTCACACCCCTTGACTGATACAGAGCCTTCAGAAAGTATTCACACCCCTTGACTGATACAGAGCCTTCAGAAAGTATTCACACCCCTTGACTGATACAGAGCCTTCAGAAAGTATTCACACCCCTTGACTGATACAGAGCCTTCAGAAAGTATTCACACCCCTTGACTGATACAGAGCCTTCAGAAAGTATTCATACCCCTTGACTGATACAGAGCCTTCAGAAAGTATTCACACCCCTTGACTGATACAGAGCCTTCAGAAAGTATTCACACCCCTTGACTGATTCAGAGCCTTCAGAAAGTATTCACACCCCTTGACTGATACAGAGCCTTCAGAAAGTATTCACACCCCTTGACTGATACAGAGTCTTCAGAAAGTATTCACACCCCTTGACTGATTCAGAGCCTTCAGAAAGTATTCACACCCCTTGACTGATACAGAGTCTTCAGAAAGTATTCACACCCCTTGACTGATACAGAGCCTTCAGAAAGTATTCACACCCCTTGACTGATACAGAGCCTTCAGAAAGTATTCACACCCCTTGACTGATACAGAGCCTTCAGAAAGTATTCACACCCCTTGACTGATACAGAGCCTTCAGAAAGTATTCACACCCCTTGACTGATACAGAGCCTTCAGAAAGTATTCACACCCCTTGACTGATACAGCGCCTTCAGAAAGTATTCATACCCCTTGACTGATACAGAGCCTTCAGAAAGTATTCACACCCCTTGACTGATACAGAGCCTTCAGAAAGTATTCACACCCCTTGACTGATACAGTGCCTTCAGAAAGTATTCACACCCCTTGACTGATACAGAGCCTTCAGAAAGTATTCACACCCCTTGACTGATACAGAGCCTTCAGAAAGTATTCACACCCCTTGACTGATACAGAGCCTTCAGAAAGTATTCACACCCCTTGACTGATACAGAGCCTTCAGAAAGTATTCACACCCCTTGACTGATACAGAGCCTTCAGAAAGTATTCACACCCCTTGACTGATACAGAGCCTTCAGAAAGTATTCACACCCCTTGACTGATACAGAGCCTTCAGAAAGTATTCACACCCCTTGACTGATACAGAGCCTTCAGAAAGTATTCACACCCCTTGACTGATACAGAGCCTTCAGAAAGTATTCACACCCCTTGACTGATACAGAGCCTTCAGAAAGTATTCACACCCCTTGACTGATAGAGCCTTCAGAAAGTATTCACACCCCTTGACTGATACAGAGCCTTCAGAAAGTATTCACACCCCTTCACTGATACAAAGCCTTCAGAAAGTATTCATACCCCTTGACTGATACAGAGCCTTCAGAAAGTATTCACACCCCTTGACTGATTCAGAGCCTTCAGAAAGTATTCACACCCCTTGACTGATACAGAGCCTTCAGAAAGTATTCACACCCCTTGACTGATACAGAGCCTTCAGAAAGTATTCACACCCCTTGACTGATTCAGAGCCTTCAGAAAGTATTCACACCCCTTGACTGATACAGAGCCTTCAGAAAGTATTCACACCCCTTGACTGATACAGAGTCTTCAGAAAGTATTCACACCCCTTGACTGATTCAGAGCCTTCATAAAGTATTCACACCCCTTGACTGATACAGAGTCTTCAGAAAGTATTCACACCCCTTGACTGATTCAGAGCCTTCATAAAGTATTCACACCCCATGACTGATACAGAGTCTTCAGAAAGTATTCACACCCCTTGACTGATTCAGAGCCTTCAGAAAGTATTCACACCCCTTGACTGATACAGAGCCTTCTTAAAGTATTCACACCCCTTGACTGATACAGAGTCTTCAGAAAGTATTCACACCCATTGACTGATTCAGAGCCTTCATAAAGTATTCACACCCCTTGACTGATACAGAGTCTTCAGAAAGTATTCACACCCCTTGACTGATACAGAGCCTTCAGAAAGTATTCACACCCCTTGACTGATACAGAGCCTTCAGAAAGTATTCACACCCCTTGACTGATACAGAGCCTTCAGAAAGTATTCACACCCTTGACTGATACAGAGCCTTCAGAAAGTATTCACACCCCTTGACTGATACAGAGCCTTCAGAAAGTATTCACACCCCTTGACTGATACAGAGCCTTCATAAAGTATTCACACCCCTTGACTGATACAGAGCCTTCAGAAAGTATTCACACCCCTTGACTGATACAGAGCCTTCAGAAAGTATTCACACCCCTTGACTGATACAGAGTCTTCAGAAAGTATTCACACCCCTTGACTGATTCAGAGCCTTCAGAAAGTATTCACACCCCTTGACTGATACAGAGCCTTCAGAAAGTATTCACACCCCTTGACTGATACAGATCCTTCAGAAAGTATTCACACCCCTTGACTGATACAGAGCCTTCAGAAAGTATTCACACCCCTTGACTGATACAGAGCCTTCAGAAAGTATTCACACCCCTTGACTGATACAGAGCCTTCAGAAAGTATTCACACCCCTTGACTGATACAGAGCCTTCAGAAAGTATTCACACCCCTTGACTGATTCAGAGCCTTCAGAAAGTATTCACACCCCTTGACTGATACAGAGCCTTCAGAAAGTATTCACACCCCTTGACTGATTCAGAGCCTTCAGAAAGTATTCACACCCCTTGACTGATACAGAGCCTTCAGAAAGTATTCACACCCCTTGACTGATTCAGAGCCTTCAGAAAGTATTCACACCCCTTGACTGATACAGAGCCTTCAGAAAGTATTCACACCCCTTGACTGATACAGAGCCTTCATAAAGTATTCACACCCCTTGACTGATACAGAGCCTTCAGAAAGTATTCACACCCCTTGACTGATACAGAGCCTTCAGAAAGTATTCACACCCCTTGACTGATACAGAGCCTTCAGAAAGTATTCACACCCCTTGACTGATACAGAGCCTTCAGAAAGTATTCACACCCCTTGACTGATACAGAGCCTTCAGAAAGTATTCACACCCCTTGACTGATTCAGAGCCTTCAGAAAGTATTCACACCCCTTGACTGATACAGAGCCTTCAGAAAGTATTCACACCCCTTGACTGATACAGAGTCTTCAGAAAGTATTCACACCCCTTGACTGATTCAGAGCCTTCATAAAGTATTCACACCCCTTGACTGATACAGAGTCTTCAGAAAGTATTCACACCCCTTGACTGATTCAGAGCCTTCATAAAGTATTCACACCCCATGACTGATACAGAGCCTTCAGAAAGTATTCACACCCCTTGACTGATACAGAGCCTTCATAAAGTATTCACACCCCTTGACTGATACAGAGCCTTCAGAAAGTATTCACACCCTTGACTGATACAGAGCCTTCAGAAAGTATTCACACCCCTTGACTGATACAGAGCCTTCAGAAAGTATTCACACCCCTTGACTGATACAGAGCCTTCAGAAAGTATTCACACCCCTTGACTGATACAGAGCCTTCAGAAAGTATTCACACCCCTTGACTGATTCAGAGCCTTCAGAAAGTATTCACACCCCTTGACTGATACAGAGCCTTCAGAAAGTATTCACACCCCTCGACTTTTTCCACATTTTGTTGTGTTACAGCCTGAATTTAATGATTTAAAAAATTGTCACTGGCGTACACACAATACCCCATAATGTCAAAGTGGAATTATGTTTACAAATTAATTTAAAAAATGAAAAGCTGAAATGTCTTGATTCAATAAGTATTCAATCCCTTTGTAATGACAAGCCTAAAAACAAGTCACATAATACGTTACATGGACTCTGTGTGCAATAATGGTGATTTTTGAATGACTACCTCATCTCTGTACCCCACACATACAATTATCTGTAAGATCCTTCAGTAGAACAGTGAATTTCAAACACAGATTCAACCACAAAGACCAAGGAGGTTTTCCTCGCAAAGTAGGGCAACTATTGGTAGACTTTCAGCTGACTTTCAATATCCCTTTGCGCATGGTTAATAATTACACTTTGGATGGTGTATCAATACACCCAGTCACTACAAAGACACAGGCGTCCTTCCTAACTCAGTTGCCAGAGAGGAAGGAAACCGCTCAGGAATTTCACCATGAGGCCAATGGTGACTTTAAAACAGGTACAGAGTTTAATGGCTGTGATAGGAGAAAGCTGAGGATGGATCAACAACATTGTAGTTACTCCACAATACTAACCTAAATGACAGAGTGAAAAGAAGGAAGCCTGTACAGAATAAACATCAGCAATATTCCAACACACGCATCCTGTTTGCAACAAGACCCTAAAGTAATACTGCAAAAAATGTGGCAAATTGGGCCAAATCCAATACAACACATTACTGAGTACCGCTTTGCATAGTTTCAACTACAGTGGTGGCTGCATCATGTTATGGGTATGCTTGTAATCATTAAGGAGAGTTTTTCAGGATAAAAAATAAACGGAATAGAGCTAAGCACATGCAAAATCCTAGAGGAAAACCTGGTTCAGTCTGCTTTCCACAAGACACTGGGAGAGGAATTCACCTTTCAGCAGGACAATAACCTAAAACACAAGGCCAAATCTACACTGGAGTTGCTTACCAAGAAGACAGTGGATCTTCCCGAGTGGCTGAGTTAGAGTTTTGACTTAAATCTGCTCAAATCTATGGCAAGACCTGAAAATTGTGGTCTAGCAATGATCAACAACCAATTTGACAGAGCTTGAAGAATTTTGAAAATAATAATGGGCAACTGTTGCACAATTCTGTTGTGGAAAGCTCTTAGAGACTTACCCAGAATGACTCACGGCAGCCAAAGGTGTCTCTAACATGTATTGACTCATGTGACATTTCAAACATTTCTTAAAACATGTTTCACTTTGTCATTGTGTGTAGATGGGTGAGGAAAAAACAAAAAATGTCCTCCATTTTATATTCAGGCTGTAACAAAACAAAATGTGGAAACAGTTATGAATACTTTTTGAAGGCAAGGTATATTTTCTTGGGGGGGGGGGGGGGGGACTCAGTCGTGGTCTCAACTTGCTATTGTGAGTTGGAATAGTAGAATATATTTTGATTTCGAAATTTGGAGGATGACCACCATGAGTTCAGATTTTGTGTGGCCCCCACCCACATCACAGTTGTTCATCCCTGCTGTAGGTCCACACCCAGCCAATCTGTGTGGCCCCCATCACAGTTGCCCATCCCTGCTGTAGGTCCACACCCAGCCACTCTGTGTGGCCCCCACCCACATCACAGTTGTCCATTCCTGCTGTAGGTCCACACCCAGCCACTCTGTGTGGCCCCCACCCACATCACAGTTGCCCATTCCTGCTGTAGGTCCACACCCAGCCACTCTGTGTGGCCCCCATCACAGTTGCCCATCCCTGCTGTAGGTCCACACCCAGCCACTCTACCCAGGAACTTTGCTAACAGAGTATTACAGTTGAAGTCGGAAGTTTACATACACCTTAGCTAAATACATTTAAACTCAGTTTTTCACAATTCCTGACATTTAATCCTAGTAAAAATTCCCTGTCTTAGGTCAGTTAGGATCCCCACTTTATTTTAAGAATGTGAAATGTCAGAATAATAGTAGAGAGAATGATTTATTTCAGCTTTTATTTATTTCATCACATTCCCAATGGGTCAGATGTTTACATACACTCAATTACTGTTTGGTAGCATTGCCTTCAAATTGTTTAAAACTTGGGTCAAACGTTTCAGGTAGCCTTCTACAAGCTTCCCACAATAAGTTGGGTGAATTTTGGCCCATTCCTCCTGACAGAGCTGGTGTAACTGAGTCAGGTTTGTAGGCCTCCTTGCTCGCACACACTTGTTCAATTCTACCCACAAATTTTCTATAGGATTGAGGTCAGGGCTTTGTGATGACCACTCCAATACCTTGACTTTGTTGTTCTTAAGCCATTTTGCCACAACTTTGGAAGTATACTTGGGGTCATTGTCCATTTGGAGGACCCATTTGCGACCAAGTTTTAACTTTCTGACTGATATCTTGAGATGTTGCTTCAATATATCCACATCATTTTCCTGCCTCATGATGCCATCTATTTTGTGAAGTGCACCAGTCCCTCCTGCAGCAAAGCACCCCCACAACATGATGCTGCCACCCCCGTGCTTCACGGTTGGGATGGTGTTCTTCGGCTTCGGTTTTGGAGCAGTGGCTTTTTCCTTGCTGGGCGGCCTTTCAGGTTATGTCGGTATAGGACTAGTTTTACTGTGGATATAGATACTTTTGTACCTGTTTCCTCCAGAATCTTCACAAGGTCCTTTGCTGTTGTTCTGGGATTGTTTTGCGCTTTTCGCACCAAAGTACGTTCATCTCTAGGAGACAGAACGCGTCTCTTTCTTGAGCAGTATGACGGCTGCGTGGTCCCATGGTGTTTATACTTGCGTACTATTGTTTGTACAGATGAACGTGGTACCTTCAGGCATTTGGAAATTGCTCCCAAGGATGAACCAAACTTGTGGAGGTCTACAGGTCTTGGCTGATTTCTGTTTATTTTCCCATGACGTCAAGCAAAGAGGCACTGAGTTTGAAGGTGGGCCTTGAAATACATCCACAGGTACACCTCCAATTGACTCAAATTATGACAATTAGCTTCAGAAGCTTCTAAAGCCATGACATAATTTTCTGGAATTTTCCAAGCTGTTTAAAGGCACAGTCAACTTAGTGTATGTTATCGTCTGACCCACTGGAATTGTGAAACAGTGAATTATACGTGAAATAATCTGTCTGTAAACAATTGTTGGAAAAATGACTTGTGTCATGCACAAAGTAGATGTCCTAACCGACTTGCCAAAACTATAGTTTGTTAACAAGAATTTTGTGGTTGAAAAACGAGTTTTAATGACTCCAACCAAAGTGTATGTAAACTTCTGACTTCAACTGTATATAATGTCTGATAACAGGTCCTCAACCTAATCCATGAAGAGGTCTCCAACCATAATGTCTGTACCATTTTACCCAGGACCTTGACGATTATATTTACCAACATAATAACACTGTCTGATTACAGGTCATATCCCATGAAGAGGTCTCCAACCATAATGTCTGTACCATTCTACCCAGGACCTTGACGATTATATTTACCAACAGAGTAACAGTAACATTATATTATTATTCCACCCTCTCCAGGTCCTCACCCTTTCCCTAAGTCTAACCCAGAGAGGAAGAAGTCTCCGGCCACTTTCCCCCGGAACTTCACTCTGCCCAGAACCTCTCCGGATTCCTTGCTGAGAGGACGGATCACCACGCCTACTGGCTCTCCTCACCTGGGGATGCTGCACCCCCCACCACCACCCAGCTGCATCATAGAGGAGCTCCATCGCGCCCTGGCCACCAAACACAGACAGCACAGGTAGGACACAAATCAATCAACCAATCAATCAATTACCAAAACACAGACAGCACAGGTAGGACACCAATCAATTACCAAACACAGACAGCACAGGTAGGACACCAATCAATCTAGTATTTATAAAGCCCTTTTTACATCTGCATTTGTTACAAAGTGCTTTACAGATACTCAGCCTAAAACCCCAAAGAGCAATGCAGAGGTAGAAGCACAGTGACTAGGAAGAACTCCCCAAACCAATCAATCAATCACCGAGCACAGACAGGACAATCAATCAATCACCGACAGGACAGGATGGATGGACAGCATGTTGCTGTGGGGTAAAGTGCTCAAGGCCACAACGGTAGAGGATTGTGAGGATGTGAACCCAGCAGCCGTTCAGTTGCCAGATCAATCCCCCCTTTTATCCAAAGGTATCTATGTGCTCTGTTGTCCTCCAGTTTCCAACCAAAGGAGATACACTCTTCTCCGAAGCGTCGGACCGACGCTCATCTGTTGCACACAGCCAGCGTGGAGAAAGAGCTGTTCGGAGCCTCGGAGAGAGAGAAGGAGAGAGAGAAGGAGAGAGAGAAGGAGAGAGAGAAGGAGAGAGAGAAGGAGAGAGAGAAGGAGAGAGAGAGAGAGTCAGATGAGAACAAGGAGAACAGACGTCTAGACGATCCTGACCGCTGGAACGACTCCGTCATCTCCGGTAAATCTCACACACACACACACACACACACACACACACACACACACACACACACACACACACACACACACACACACACACACACACACACACACACACACACACACACACACACACACACACGCACAGAAACACACACACACACACACACACACACACACACACACACACACACACACACACACACACACACACACACACACACACACACACACACACACGCACACACGCACAGAAACACACATTCAGCAATCAGTGTTTGGCTGTGCTGCTATAGTGCATTGTCCTCTCTGAGGCCTCATCTCTCCTCTCCTATACAAAGCTCCTCTCCTATACACCTTCAAATTAGTGGATTCGTCTATTTCTGCCACACCCGTTACTGATAGGTGTATCAAATCGAGCACACAGCCATGCTATCTCCATAGACAAACATTGTCAGTAGAATGGCCTTAGCATCATTCGTCTGATTCTCTGTAATAATGGTATGGGAGTATTAATGCATTTTATTTTGTAAAGTACTTTCTTGCATTTAACAATACCATTTTCAGTCTCCCCCTTATCTGAACGTCAAGTGGATAAACAGGTTACTGTCAAGCCCTGCATGTTTATTTCAAATGTCTCATGGAATGAAGGTCTACATTGAACACCACACATTGACTGCTACTGTCGGCTGAATGATAGAACAGCTATTTCCATGTTAAAATGTTATGGGATGCATTTTCTCCATTGTTTTTGATGGTAGGCCACTCTGGTAGCATCACCTTATGAACAAATAGCCATAGTAGCCTACTTGGCCACTATTTAAACTGGAACTGAAAGCGGGTACAGCCTGCAGGGCTTGACATTAACCTGTTCACAGTAAAACTGGAACTGAAAGCGGGTACAGCCTGCAGGGCTTGACATTAACCTGTTCACATTAAAACTGGAACTGAAAGCGGGTACAGCCTGCAGGGCTTGACATGAACCTGTTCACAGTAAAACTGGAACTGAAAGCGGGTACAGCCTGCAGGGCTTGACATGAACCTGTTCACATTAAAACTGGAACTGAAAGCGGGTACAGCCTGCAGGGCTTGACATTAACCTGTTCACAGTAAAACTGGAACTGAAAGCGGGTACAGCCTGCAGGGCTTGACATTAACCTGTTCACAGTAAAACTGGAACTGAAAGCGGGTACAGCCTGCAGGGCTTGACATTAACCTGTTCACATTAAAACTGGAACTGAAAGCGGGTACAGCCTGCAGGGCTTGACATTAACCTGTTCACAGTAAAACTGGAACTGAAAGCGGGTACAGCCTGCAGGGCTTGACATTAACCTGTTCACAGTAAAACTGGAACTGAAAGCGGGTACAGCCTGCAGGGCTTGACATTAACCTGTTCACATTAAAACTGGAACTGAAAGCGGGTACAGCCTGCAGGGCTTGACATTAACCTGTTCACAGTAAAACTGGAACTGAAAGCGGGTACAGCCTGCAGGGCTTGACATTAACCTGTTCACAGTAAAACTGGAACTGAAAGCGGGTACAGCCTGCAGGGCTTGACATTAACCTGTTCACAGTAAATGTGAGCTGGAAGTTGCTAAGTTTGCCCTCAGCAGGCCTGAAATTAGCTCAGTGCCGACATTGTTTTGAGGAAACATTGATGATGGGATGTATAGACATTATGGACAGTATGTGGATAGAATATATAGTATATCTGTAGAATACGTAGGTTAGAATAGTATATATACAGCTATAGTTGAATAGGATGGACTTGAATACCGTATATACATATGAAATGAGTAACACAGGTTGTAAACATTATTAAAGTGACCAGTGTTCAATAATAGGGCAGCAGGCTCTAAGGTGCAGGGATGAGTAACCGGTGGGCAGACCGCACCACCCTCTGGAGAGCACTGTGGTTGCGGACAGCGCAGTTGCCGTACCAGGCGGTGATACAGCCCGACAGGATGCTTTCAATGCTGCATCTGTAAAAGTTTGAGGTGTCTTAGTTGACAAGCCAAATTTCTTCAGCCTCTTGAGGTTGAAGAGGCACTGTTGCACTATCTTCAACACACTGTGTGGGTGGACCATTTCAGTTTGTCAGTGATGTGTACGCCGAGGAACTTGAAGCTTTCCACCTTCTCCACTGCGTTCCCATCAATGTGGATAGGGGGGTGCACCCTCTGCTGTTTCCTGAAGTCCACGATCAGCTCCTTGTTGTTGACGTTGAGGGAGAGGTTGTTTTCCTGGAACCACACTCCGCCAGGACCCTCACATCCTCCATGTAGGCTGTCTCGTCATTGTTGGTAATCAGGCATACCACTCTTTTTTGTATTTTTTATTTCGTGATATCCAATTGGTAGTTACAGTCTTGTCCCATCACTGCAACTCCACGTTGCGAAGGTCGAGGGCCATGCATCTGCCGAAACACGTACCCGCCAAGCCGCAATGCTTCTTGACATACTGTTCGCTTAACTTGGACTTAACTTAACTTGGACTTAACTTAACTTGGACTTAACTTAACTTGGACTTAACTTAACTTGGACTTAACTTAACTTGGACTTAACTTAACTTAACTTGGACTTAACTTAACTTAACTTGGACTTAACTTAACTTGGACTTATATTATCTTAACTTAACTTGGACTTATATTATCTTAACTTAACTTGGACTTATATTATCTTAACTTAACTTGGACTTATATTATCTTAACTTAACTTGGACTTATATTATCTTAACTTAACTTGGACTTATATTAACTTAACTTAACTTGGACTTATATTATCTTAACTTAACTTGGACTTATATTATCTTAACTTAACTTGGACTTATATTATCTTAACTTAACTTGGACTTATATTATCTTAACTTAACTTGGACTTATATTATCTTAACTTAACTTGGACTTAACTTAACTTAACTTGGACTTAACTTAACTTAACTTGGACTTAACTTAACTTAACTTGGACTTAACTTAACTTAACTTGGACTTAACTTAACTTGGACTTAACTTAACTTAACTTGGACTTAACTTAACTTAACTTGGACTTAACTTAACTTGGACTTAACTTAACTTGGACTTAACTTGACTTGGACTTAATTGAACTTAACTTGGATGTGTCGGAGGAAACACCATACAGCTGGTGACTGAAGTCAGCATGCATGCGCCCGGCTGCCACAAGGAGTCGCTAGAGATGGGACAAGGGCATTCCAGCCGGCCAAACCCTCCTCTAACCTGGCGATGCTGGGCCAATAGTGTGCCGCCTCATGGGTCTCCTGGTTGCGGCCGGCTGCAACACAGCCCGGGATCAAACCCGCATCTGTAGTGACACCTCTAGCACTGATCAGTGCCTTAGATCGCTGTGCCACTCGGCAGGCCCTGGCTTACCACTCTTGTGTCGTCTGCAAACTTGATGATTGAGTTGGAGGTGTGCGTGGCCACGCAGTCATGGGTGAACAGGGAGTACAGGAGGGGGCTAAGCACGCACCCTTGTGTATGTAAACACTCCAACCAGCTGGTCTGCACATGTTCTGAGGACGTGGCTAGGGATGCCGTCTGCTGGATTCATATTTTTTTATATATTTGAATGGTATTTAGGAGTTTTATTGACAAATGGGTAACTGCCAAAATAAAGGAAACACTTGAGTAATGAGGGGTACAAAGTATATTTAAAGCAGGTGCTTTCACACAGGTGTGATTCCTGAGTTAATTAAGCAATTAACATTCCATCATGTGTAAAATTGCGGAGTTGCCCATTATTTTGTCTACCATGGCTAGAAGAAGAGATCTCAGTAACTTTTTAAAAGAGGGGTCTCAAAGTAGCACAGGGGGTTTGAAGGGTGTGTGTGTGTCTCAGTTACCAGATCTCAACCCAATTGAACACTTCTGGGAGATTCTGGAGCGGCACCTGAGACAGCATTTTCCACCACCTTCAACAAAACACCAAATGATGGAATTTCTGGTGGAAGAATGGTGTCACATCCCTCCAATAGAAGAATGGTGTCACATCCCTCCAATAGAAGAATGGTGTCACATCCCTCCAATAGAAGAATGGTGTCACATCCCTCCAATAGAAGAATGGTGTCACATCCCTCCAATAGAAGAATGGTGTCACATCCCTCCAATAGAAGAATGGTGTCACATCCCTCCAATAGAAGAATGGTGTCACATCCCTCCAATAGAAGAATGGTGTCACATCCCTCCAATAGAAGAATGGTGTCACATCCCTCCAATAGAAGAATGGTGTCACACCTCCAATAGAAGAATGGTGTCACATCCCTCCAATAGAGTTCCAGACACTTGTAGAATCCATGCCAAGGTGTTGCGTTGAAGCTGTTCTGGCTCGTGGTGCCCCCAACGCCCTATTAAAACACTATGCTATTGTTTCCTTTATTTCGGAGTTACCTGTAGAGTAGATTATGAGATATGAGAGGGATAACGGGTGACCGAATGGGGAATGGAACCACTGCCTCCAGGGGGATATGTGGTCCAATGCAGTAGTACTACCACTATACCAGCCCCTGGCACTATATAATACATTGTTCACTGTATAAATAAATTCACTGTCTTTATCAATGGGGTTGCAATAAATGTTATCCCATAGTAGTTGTTTAATTAATAGTTTTTTTTACATGTAGGCCGTACTTGGCAGCTAAAAGCTGAATTACAGTACACAACACACATGTAGGCCGTACTTGGCAGCTAAAAGCTGAATTACAGTACACAACACACATGTAGGCCGTACTTGGCAGCTAAAAGCTTAATTACAGTACACAACACACATGTAGGCCGTACTTGGCAGCTAAAAGCTTAATTACAGTACACAACACATACAAGTAAACAAACCAAAAATCTGACTTTGAAAAGTCCGAAACAAACAAGCATCAAGTCTCTAGCTTCAGAGGGTACGCTTGGTAAAGGCGTCCACCGGTGTTCTGCTGGCAGCCCAGCTGGATGGAGGGTAGGGACAGTGTTGGTGTTGGTGGTGGAGTTGTCCTCAGATGTTGTTCTTGTCACTCTTCGACTCTCTGTAGCCACTGAACGACTCCTCCAGTAGCAGCGAGTAGCACGAAGTTCACCACACATCAGTCCAGAATAGTAGTCATCCTCACTACGAGGGAGCCCTCTCAGCACTGCAATCCTCTTACACTTTGGGTGGTGAAACAAGAAGCTGTCTCAATAATACGTCTTTTGAATGCAAACAGTCAGTTGGCTGGCTGGCTGGCTGGCTGGCTGGCTGGCTGGCTGGCTGCCTGGCTGGCTGGCTGCCTGGCTGGCTGGCTGGCTGGCTGGCTGGCTGGCTGGCTGGCTGGCTGGCTGGCTGGCTGGCTGGCTGGCTGGCTGGCTGGCTGGCTGGCTAGCTAAGCAAACCAAACCAAACAAATCGAGCTGCCACCATTTCTGCAATTCCGATACTCAAGACAAGAAGATTTTTTGGAAAAAATGTATAAAAAAAATGTATGTGTGTGTGTTTCTGTTAAAGACAGGGGTTTCCCTCTCTTAAAGACAGGGGTTTCCCTCTCTTAAAGACAGGGGTTTCCATCTCTTAAAGAGCGAATGTTAGCTTATGTTCTGACACCTTCTGTTAAAGACAGGGGTTTCCCTCTCTTAAAGACAGGGGTTTCCCTCTTAAAGACAGGGGTTTCCCTCTCTTAAAGACAGGGGTTTTCCTCTCTTAAAGACAGGGGTTTCCATCTCTTAAAGAGCGAATGTTAGCTTATGTTCTGACACCTTCTGTTAAAGACAGGGGTTTCCCTCTTAAGGATCCGCCCCTTTTTTCTACAATTTCGCCTAAAATTACATACCCAAATCTAACTGCCTGTAGCTCAGGCCCTGAAGCAAGGATATATATATTCTTTAAAAAATATATATTTATACATTTAGAGGGTTGATCAGCTTAGTATTGCGGATAGATTGTTGCTTCCATCAATGTAACTGTCTGCATCATTTCCAATCCCCCATATATATTTTTGGGTAAATATATATATATACATATACATACCTTATAGGCATACATATACACATATATACTCATACCTATATAGATATACATATACACATACACATATATACATACACATACCTATATAGTCATACATACTTTAAAAAAAATATACCTTTATTACTCCCCAAGCCCTACCACCCTTCCCCCAATTGGAGTAAACTAATAAACACTTAGGCTTCTACCTTCAGTTTATACACATTTTACAGACACAATCTATTTTACAATAGTTATATTTAGTTTGTTTTTACTCCTTCCTCTATTTCTGATTCTATTTATAACTGTGCTATTTCACAATTTCTAAAACTATATACATTTTACAGACCGTGTATGTTTTACATTGGTTATCTTGTTATTCGTCCCACCCTTCAGCTCCATTCAACCCCTCCCATCTCTCTCAACACCATCCATTTTGGATTTCTATTTGCCATATATTGTTCAACTGTGCTATGATGCTTCACAAAAGTACTGAACCTTTCTATTCTCATAGCTTCTACAGAAAAAAAACAAACATTTTTGCTAAAATAAATTTTACATTATTGATTGATTGACTATGGCTTTTCAAATCACCCAGTATTGCTATCTGCAGTGTTAGTTCTAGGCAAATATTGCAATTCTTCAGCCATTCCTGGACCTGTGACCAAAAACGAGCTACATATTGACAATATCAAAATAAATGATCTAATGACTCTGTCTCCTCACAGCAAAGTTTGCAGAGCTGGGAAGATTGTATCCCCCATATATATAACAATTTATTGGTTACAAGAATTTTGTATAGTAATTTAAATTGAAAAATGTGAAGTTTTGAACCCGGCGTTGTTTTGCGTATCAATTCATAAACCATGTGCCATGGAATGGGTACATCGAAAATCTCTTCCCAAATATTTTGCAATTTATATGGCACAGCTGTCAGTTTTTTGGTCTTTAAATTAAATTGGTATATGTTTTTATTTGTCACACTTTTCTTTAACCATTTATGTTCTTTAACGCAGGGCCGACATACAAGTTCCTTACTTTTTTCCCCTTCTACTTGCCTCTTCCATTTTTGTGGTACTGCTGCAATTAGTTGGTTGTAAGTTTGGGTAGAGCAGACATTTCCATGTCTGTGTTAGCTGCATGTGTGACATAACTCCACCAGTCCTATTTATGATATCATTCACTAAAATGACGCCTTTTTTAAACATTTCTTCGAAAAATACGTTTTTTTAATCAATTAGTATATTTGAGTTTTGTCGTGGCAGAATCGGATTTAGCTATGTAACATAGATAGATACTTGTCATTAGAATGGGGCCAGAGAGGGGAGAGGTCAGGCTTGTCTTCATATGTCAATGTATATGTTAAAACCTCTTATGGCTGCAAGCCCGAGGTCGGTACACCTATGACAACATCCAGCTCAAAGTGCAGGGCGCGAAATTCAAAAAAATATATTTTTTAAATATTTAACTTTCACACATTAACAAGTCCAATACAGCATATGAAAGGTACACATCTTGTGAATCAAGCCAACATGTCCGATTTTTAAAATGTTTTACAGGGAAGACAAAATATGTAAATCTATTAGCTAACCACGTTAGCAAAAGACACCACTTTTCTAACTCCATCAGTTTCTTACTCCATCAGGTGCTATCACCAATTCGACCAAATAAAGATAGAAATAGCCACTAACCAAGAAAAAACTTCATCAGATGATAGTCTGATAACATATTTATTGTATAGCATAGGTTTTGTTAGAAAAATGTGCATATTTCAGGTATAAATCATAGTTTGCCATTGCAGCCACCATCACAAATCTCACCAAAGCGACTAGAATTACTACAGAGAGCAACGTGTATTACCAATTTACTCATCATAAAACATTTCTTAAAAATAGACAGCGCATAGCAATGGAAAGACACAGATCTTGTGAATTCAGACAACATTTCAGATTTTCTAAGTGTTTTACAGCGAAAACACAATAAATCGTTATATTAGCATACCACATGTGCAAACGTTACCCGAGCATTGATTCAAGCCAAAGAGAGCGATAACGTAATCATCGCCAAAATATATTAATTTTTTCACTAACCTTCTCAGAATTCTTCCGATGACACTCCTGTAACATCATATTACAACATACATATAGAGTTTGTTCGAAAATGTGCATATTTAGCCACAAAAAAAACGTGGTTATACAATGACAATACTAGCAAAACTAGCCTGAAAATGTCGGGCGCCATCTTTCACAGTGATCTTGTCTCATGAATAACTATTCATAAACTTGACTAAAAAAATATAAGTTGGACAGCTATCGAAAGACAAATTAGTTCTTAATGCAATCGCTGAATTACATTTCTAAAATTATCCTTACTGTGCAATACAGGGTTCGCCAAGCGAAGCTATACCAAAAAAAATGGCGGAATATGCGTTTAACATTTTTCGACAGAACAACGATTTATCATCTTAAATATTTCTTACTATGAGGTGATCTTCCATCAGAATCTTGGGCAATGTATCCTTTCTTGGGTCTAATCTTCTTTTGGTCGAAAGATGTCCTCTTGTCCGTCGAAATGCCCACTAACGTTCGACCGGGACCCCGAAACGTGCCCGGCGCTTCAAAGTGCATCACAAAGCAATGCCTCAAAATCGCACTAAACGGATATAAATTGCTATAAAACGGTTTAAATTAACTACCTTATGATGTTTTTAACACCTATAACGAGTAAAAACATGACCGGCGATATATTACTGGCTAAACAACAGCTTGGAAAGAGAGCAGGTCCGACGTCCATCGTGCGTCAGGCGCAGGGAGCAAAAGAACGGTACATCCGGTCTTTGGCCTTTTATACAGGCCCTGATTGCGCAATCGACTCCATTCAAATTGTCACCACTTACTGACATCTAGAGGAAGGCGTGGGCAGTGTTTGTATCCTCATAGCATTTACAGGGACTTTAAAACTGACCTGGGACCAGAGGCCAAGATTTCTGAAATCTCACTCCCTGTCAGGAAAAGTGCTGTAGAATGAGTTCTGTTCCACTCAGAGACATAATTCAAACGGCTATAGAAACTAGAGAGTGTTTTCTATCCAATAATAACAATAATATGCATATTGTACGAGCAAGAATTGAGTACGAGGCCGTTTGAAATGGCCACCTCTTTCCAGGTTACTCAATACTGCCCCTTCAGCCATAACAGGTTAAACCATGTGACGCGAGTACGTAATAACTCTAAGTGATAACGTAAGTTATTAATTGGGGAACCAGTTAGTTATCTCATACAATGTCTGTACGCCAGTCACTCCCTACTTTTCTCATAGGGGGAAGGAGTTTGGCCGTGTTTGGAACCATTGTATTTCCCCTCTGAGGTTGCCCTTATCTTGACCTAGTATTTGACCTAAGGGGCTCACTGTCTGATTTTGAGTTTGTCCAGGTTTGGGAATATCTAGAAATGACAATTGATATATGCCATTGGATGAGGTAATGGTTTGATAGACAGTGAAGTACCAAGCATGAGATTCAAACCTTGTCTTGGGAGATCAAACTGAACGATGATTTATAGCTGATGCTGTCTAGCGATAGGATACTCCTCTTTCGGGTAAAGGATTCTTTGTAAGTTGAGAGGGGTGTATTTTGGCTATAAATGAAACTAAGAATTGTTTTGTAAGGACTCTCAGAGAATTCATTGATAGACACTGAATTGATCTGAGAGTCAAAAAAGGGCTTTGGTGAAGCTTGTATATATATTAAAGATGGAATATATAATTTAACTCTGACTTGTGTGTGGTTGGCTCTCTCTCTCTCTTTATTGAGTAATACAGGAAATTACCACGACAGTTTAACCACAATATTTGTTGTATTATTTGTTCTGTCTTTTCAGGTGGATTAAACTGAAATTGAAACCAACGTTCTAAGACTTGTTTAAAAAATAGAGGTATTTTGGAGATTATTTCCTTTTCAAACAACCGAAAGTGAGCAGGTGTAATCTGAATAAAGGGAAAAAGGCCCTTCTTGAACATAGGATGAGACATTCCTACCAATTTACTAGAGCACCAGTTTGGATTTAAGTATAACTTTGGTATGACTGATGCCTTTAGTGAGAGGTCTAATGCTTTAATATTTAATAATTTCTGCCCTCCGAATTCATACTCGTTATATAAATAGGCCCTTTTAATTTTGTCTGGCTTGCTATTCCAAATAAAATGGAATCTTTTTTGTTCATATAATTTAAAAAGCAGGTCACTAGGTGTAGGCAAAACCATAAACAAATAGGTAAACTGTGATATGACGAAAGAGTTAATCAGGGTGATTTGTCCACAAATAGACAGGTAATTTCTTTTCCATGGTAGCAAGATCTTATCTATTTTTGGTAACTTTCTATAAAAATGTATTGGAGTGAGATATTTCTTTCTTTTGGGATTTGTATACCGAGTATGTCCACATCCCCGTCAGACCATTTAATTGGTAAACTACATGGCAATGTAAAATTTAGAATTTTTTAGTGATCCAATACGTAATATAGTACACTCATCATAATTTGGTTTTAATCCAGATAGGAAAAAGTATTTAGATCCTCTATGAGGCCGTGGAGAGATTCTAATTGGGTTTTAAAAGAAAACATGAATCATCAGCGTACAATGACACCTTAGTTTTTAAGCCACGGATTTCTAATCCCTTAATATTATTGTTTGATCTAATTTTAACAGCTAACATTTCGATGGCAATAATAAATAGATATGCCGATAGTGGACAACCTTGTTTTACTCCTCTTCAGAGTTTAAAACTTTGTGAAGTAGCCATTATTTACTATTTTACACCTAGGATTACTATACATGACTTTAACCCATTTTATAAGAGATTCCCCAAATTTGAAATATTCTAGGCATTTATATATAAACTCCAGTCAGTCTTTATCAAAAGCCTTTTCAAAATCAGCTATGAAAACCAGGCCTGGTGTCCCCGATATTTCATAGTATTCTATTGTTTCCAGTACTTGTCTTATATTATCTCCAATGTATCATCCATGTAAAAAAAACCTGTCTGATTAGGATGAATAATATCTGACAATACTTTTTAAATTCTATGCGATAAGCATTTTGCTAGGATTTTTTATCACAACACTGAAGAGGTCTCAAGCATTTTGCTATGAGTGAAGTGTAACAGGTCTCCAAAAATCCATACAATTAGTTTCAGTTAGTGGAGATGGAGGAGACTGAAACGAAAACATATTCTTAAAGTACTTTACTTCCTCTTTCAAAATATAATTCGGTGAATCAAATGTACACCTTTTCCCTGAAACACCCACAACACGGTCCACCCGTAGTGACCATATTCCCAAGCATCTCCATGCAGTCAGACCTGTGATTTTGTGCTACCAGGGCCACAATAATATGCCCCCTCTCTGAATGTCTGAGTGTGACCCCCTCCCCATAGGTTACTGCAGCTAGTGTTGCCAGCACTGCCACTACCTCAGTGGGGGCATTGCCACTACCTCAGTGGGGGCACTGCCACTACCTCAGTGGGGGCACCCCACCCCCCTCCCCATGGGTTACTGCAGCTAGTGTTGCCAGCTCTGCCCCTGCCTGGGTGGGGGCACCCCACCCCCCTCCCCATGGGTTACTGCAGCTAGTGTTGCCAGCACTGCCACTGCCGCAGTGGGGGCACCTCACCGGATCTCCACCAGCTAGGTACAAGGTTGTCAAGGTTCTCATTAGCAGCTTTGAGAATGTCCTTGTATATTATGCTCTCCCTTTAGTGGGCTTTGGCTTTGCAGGACCAACCCTGCCAAGCAGGCTCAGAATCTTGAGGGGGCAGTGCTGCTCTAGGTCTCTGATCGCATTTTGGCTGCATACAGACCGCTTACAGCAGGCCCATAAAACAGTTAGGGACTTCTACTTAGTATCTGGGTCATTCAGATGGGTGTCTAAGGTATAGGGTTGTGGACCATTCCATCAATATAGGATCATAAATAAATACATTAGATATATAATTTATTTAAAAAATGTAGTTCCCCATGATAGGACAATAAATTAATCAAATGTATAATTTATTTTAAAACACTGTTCCACCATGATAGGACAATAAATAAATAAATAAGACGTATAATTCATTACAAAAGTATATCCATCATCTGAACAACATTGAAAGCTCTCTCACACCCCCGCTCACAGCAATACATTGGTTCTGGGATATGCAACCATTTCCTTTCTCACTCAACGCCACACTTTCCCAAACATAACAATAAACACACACCATGCACACATACTGTGCCTTCTGTTGACTGAGTTTTTATCTTCACCATGTTGAATTAGTGCTTTTGTGTTCCAATTAGTTATATTTGAAGATATATAGAAAAGCTATCTTTTTATTGTATTTTTACAATCTGTAATTGTTTCATTATTTTCCTCGTCTATGAGAACTTTGTAATTTTTAAAATAGCCATGGAGTAGTCTTTGTGTCTCTGAACAACTGGTTATCAATATATAGTTTATCAACGACGAGAGCTACTCGTTTCCCTTTTAATCGATTTTCCTTGAAAATTGGATACAGAACTTTACACCGTTCTGCAATTTCCTTCGGGAACTGATCATTCATGACAATTCTGGTCCCAGCAAGTCTTTTACCCAGTTTTTACCCAGGCTTTTAACCATTATTTTATCTTTAAATTAAGCAAATTTGGCAACGATTATGCATATGCTTGGTACCATTTGAAAGGAAACACTTTAAAGTTTGTGGAAATGTGAAAGGAATGTAGGAGAATATAACACAATAGATCTGAAAAAAACCAACCGTTCTTTTGTATTTTTTTTGTACTATCATCTTTCTTTCAAGAGAAAGACCATAATGTATTATTCCAGCCCAGGTGCAATTTAGATTTTGGCCACTAGATGGCAGCAGTGTATGTGCAAAGTTTAAGACTGATCCAATGAACCATTGGATTTATGTTCAAAATGTTTGTATCAAGACTGCCCAAATGTGCCTAATTTGTTTACCACTTACTGTGGTAATAATGGGTAATAAATGGTTATAACTGGTTATACCACTGACAGGCACCCTGCCCTGGTACTTGCTGTGGTAATAATGGGTAATAACTTGTTATAACAATGACAGGCACCCTGCACCAGTACTTACTGTCTTTATCAATGGAGTTACAATGTGTGTGTGTGTGTGTGTGTGTGTGTGTGTGTGTGTGTGTGTGTGTGTGTGTGTGTGTGTGTGTGTGTGTGTGTGTGTGTGTGTGTGTGTGTGTGTAGGCACCCTGCCACGGCGGATGCGTAAGGAGTTGTTAACGGTGAAGCTTCGTAACCGGCCCAGTCAGCAGGAGCTGGAGGACAGAAACATCTTCCCTGTTCGCTCAGACCTGGAGAGACAGGAGATACGACAGCACATAGAGACCAAGCTGGCCAAGTGAGTTATTTACACACACAGTGTGACCTAGAGAGACTTTCTCTCTCTCTCTCTCTCTCTCTCTCTCTCTCTCTCTCTCTCTCTCTCTCTCTCTCTCTCTCTCTCTCTCTCTCTCTCTGTCTCTCTGTCTCTGTCTCTCTGTCTCTCTCTCTGTCTCTCTCTCTCTCTCTCTCTCTGTCTCTCTCTCTGTCTCTCTCTCTCTCTCTGTCTCTCTCTCTGTCTCTCTGTCTCTGTCTCTCTGTCTCTGTCTCTCTGTCTCTGTCTCTCTGTCTCTCTCTCTCTGTCTCTCTCTCTCTGTCTCTCTCTCTCTCTCTCTCTCTCTCTGTCTCTCTCTCTCTCTCTCTCTGTCTCTCTCTCTCTCTCTCTTTCAATTCAATTCAGTTTGCTTTATTGGCATGAAGCAACAATGTACATATTGTCAAAGCTTACTTTGGAGATTTACAATATTAACATCATTAAAATAATAATAATCAATATTGACAACAGTAACAACCTTAATCAATGGTAAAAATAACCATACATTGAACAATAACAATAAGCATAGAGGACATGTGCAGGTTGATTGGTCTGTCAGACACTGTCCCTCATCTTATGGCAGGCAGCAATGTAGTGCGCTGCCAACCCACAGCTCTCTGCGTCCTCCCCCAACAGGATGGGTAGCCTACTCTCATCAGAGAGGTCTTTGAAACCTTGAATAAGGGTTTCAAATTTGGGGAAATGACACTCTCTAATTGTTTAATATGTTTTACATTTTGTCAGGAAATGCAGCTCTGTCTCACTGTGCCTGTACTTTGCCAAGGTTTTTCTAAGGTTTTGATCAGTAACCAGGTCAAATAGTTAGCCATGGTGTCCATTTATGGCCAGATAGAACTGCATTTTGCTTTGTGCTTGTGTTTCCCAGTAGGTAATGTGGTTTTGTTTTGACTGTGTAGTAATTTGGTTTATTCTGATTGATTGGATGTTCTGGTCCTGAGGCTTCAGTGTGTTAGTAGAACAGGTTAGTGAACTCAGCCCCAGGACCAGCTGGATGAGGGGACTGAGGCTTCAGTGTGTTAGTAGAACAGGTTAGTGAACTCAGCCCCAGGACCAGCTGGATGAGGGGACTGAGGCTTCAGTGTGTTAGTAGAACAGGTTAGTGAACTCAGCCCCAGGACCAGCTGGATGAGGGGACTGAGGCTTCAGTGTGTTAGTAGAACAGGTTAGTGAACTCAGCCCCAGGACCAGCTGGATGAGGGGACTGAGGCTTCAGTGTGTTAGTAGAACAGGTTAGTGAACTCAGCCCCAGGATCAGCTGGATGAGGGGACTGAGGCTTCAGTGTGTTAGTAGAACAGGTTGGTGAACTCAGCCCCAGGACCAGCTGGATGAGGGGACTGAGGCTTCAGTGTGTTAGTAGAACAGGTTTGTGAACTCAGCCCCAGGACCAGCTGGATGAGGGGACTGAGGCTTCAGTGTGTTAGTAGAACAGGTTAGTGAACTCAGCCTCAGGACCAGCTGGATGAGGGGACTGAGGCTTCAGTGTGTTAGTAGAACAGGTTAGTGAACTCAGCCCCAGGACCAGCTGGATGAGGGGACTGAGGCTTCAGTGTGTTAGTAGAACAGGTTAGTGAACTCAGCCCCAGGACCAGCTTGATGAGGGGACTGAGGCTTCAGTGTGTTAGTAGAACAGGTTAGTGAACTCAGCCCCAGGACCAGCTGGATGAGGGGACTGAGGCTTCAGTGTGTTAGTAGAACAGGTTAGTGAACTCAGCCCCAGGACCAGCTGGATGAGGGGACTGAGGCTTCAGTGTGTTAGTAGAATAGGTTAGTGAACTCAGCCCCAGGACCAGCTGGATGAGGGGAATGAGGCTTCAGTGTGTTAGTAGAACAGGTTAGTGAACTCAGGACCAGCTGGATGAGGGGACTGAGGCTTCAGTGTGTTAGTAGAACAGGTTAGTGAACTCAGCCCCAGGACCAGCTGGATGAGGGGACTAAGGCTTCAGTGTGTTAGTAGAACAGGTTAGTGAACTCAGCCCCAGGACCAGCTGGATGAGGGGACTGAGGCTTCAGTGTGTTAGTAGAACAGGTTAGTGAACTCAGCCCCAGGACCAGCTGGATGAGGAGGCTGAGCCTTCAGTGTGTTAGTAGAACAGGTTAGTGAACTCAGCCCCAGGACCAGCTGGATGAGGGGACTGAGGCTTTAGTGTGTTAGTAGAACAGGTTAGTGAACTCAGCCCCAGGACCAGCTGGATGAGGGGACTGAGGCTTCAGTGTGTTAGTAGAACCGGTTTGTGAACTCAGCCCCAGGACCAGCTGGATGAGGGGACTGAGGCTTCAATGTGTTAGTAGAACAGGTTAGTGAACTCAGCCCCAGGACCAGCTAGATGAGGGGACTGAGGCTTCAGTGTGTTAGTAGAACAGGTTAGTGAACTCAGCCCCAGGACCAGCTGGATGAGGGGACTGAGGCTTCAGTGTGTTAGTAGAACAGGTTAGTGAACTCAGCCCCAGGACCAGCTGGATGAGGGGACTGAGGCTTCAGTGTGTTAGTAGAACAGGTTAGTGAACTCAGCCCCAGGACCAGCTGGATGAGGGGACTGAGGCTTCAGTGTGTTAGTAGAACAGATTAGTGAACTCAGCCCCAGGACCAGCTGGATGAGGGGACTGAGGCTTCAGTGTGTTAGTAGAACAGGTTAGTGAACTCAGCCCCAGGACCAGCTGGATGAGGGGACTGAGGCTTCAGTGTGTTAGTAGAACCGGTTAGTGAACTCAGGACCAGCTGGATGAGGGGACTGAGACTTCAGTGTGTTAGTAGAACAGGTTTGTGAACTCAGCCCCAGGACCAGCTGGATGAGGGGACTGAGGCTTCAATGTGTTAGTAGAACAGGTTAGTGAACTCAGCCCCAGGACCAGCTGGATGAGGGGACTGAGGCTTCAGTGTGTTAGTAGAACCGGTTTGTGAACTCAGCCCCAGGACCAGCTGGATGAGGGGACTGAGGCTTCAATGTGTTAGTAGAACAGGTTAGTGAACTCAGCCCCAGGACCAGCTAGATGAGGGGACTGAGGCTTCAGTGTGTTAGTAGAACAGGTTAGTGAACTCAGCCCCAGGATCAGCTGGATGAGGGGACTGAGGCTTCAGTGTGTTAGTAGAACAGGTTAGTGAACTCAGCCCCAGGACCAGCTGGATGAGGGGACTGAGGCTTCAGTGTGTTAGTAGAACAGGTTAGTGAACTCAGCCCCAGGACCAGCTGGATGAGGGGACTGAGGCTTCAGTGTGTCAGTAGAACAGGTTAGTGAACTCAGCCCCAGGACCAGCTGGATGAGGGGACTGAGGCTTCAGTGTGTTAGTAGAACAGGTTAGTGAACTCAGCCCCAGGACCAGCTGGATGAGGGGACTGAGGCTTCAGTGTGTTAGTAGAACAGATTAGTGAACTCAGCCCCAGGACCAGCTGGATGAGGGGACTCTTTTCTTTGCTCAGCTCTTGGCATTGCAGGGCTTGGTAATGATATGAGAGGGGGTCACTGTATTTTAGATGTTTCCTAAACTTAATTGCTATTTTTTAAATTGTTATTATTAGTGGATATTGGCCTAATTCTTCCCAGCATGCATTGTTGGTAGTTTTCCTCTGGACATATAGGAGAATCTTACAGAACTCTGCATGCAGGGTTTCAATGGGGTGTTTGTCCCATTGGGTGAAATCTTATTTTGCAAGTGGACCCCACACCTCGCTGCCATAAAGTGCAGTTGGTTCAATGACACATTCAATTAGTTTTAGCCATATTTTTATATTTTAATGTGAATTGTTTGGTTAATGGTGTGGAATGCCCTGCGTGCTTTCTCAGTTCATTCACTGCCTCATTAAGGTGTCCAGTTGAGCTTATTTTTAAACCTAAGTAATTGTAGTGTGTGCAGTACTCTATATATTTAAACCTAAGTAATTGTAGTGTGTGCAGTATTCTATATATTTTGTACCAATTGAGAACTTGGTCTAATTCCCTGAGATCTGGATCTTCTCTGGAAAATCATTATTTGTAGTTTTTTGGGGGTTTACTGCCAGGGCCCAGGTCTGGCAGTACTGCTCTAGCAGGTCCAGGCTCTGCTGTAGGTCATGTGCTGTGGGTGACAGCAGGCATAGGTCATCTGCGAAGAGCAGGCATTTAACTTCTGAATTGTGGAGACTAACACCAGGGGCTGAGGATTTTTCTAGAATAATGGCCAAATCGTTGATGTAAATACTGAAGAGTGCAGGGCTCATATGTGCAGGCCCCGCCCCTGGTTAAAGAATTCTGTTTTTTTCTTGCCAATTTTGATGCTGCACGTATTGCCAGTATCCATTGATTTAATTATGTCATATGTTTTACCCCCTATACCACTTTCAATAACTTTGTAGAACAGTCCAAATAGAATCAAATGCTTTTTGGAAGTCGATAAAGCAAGTGTACATTTTGGTATTATTTTAGTGGACATGTTATCTATCAGCGTGTGTAGGGTTTAAATATGATTGATCATGCAATGTTTTGGTATACAGACATTGTGCTTATTATGGAAGTTTAGAACTATTACATGTATAATACTACAGAAAACCTTCCCCAGGTTACTGCCTCTATAATTGTTAGGGTCAAATTTGTCTCCATTCTTAAAGACTGGGGTTATGAGTCCTTGATTCCAGATGTCAGGGACATAACCTACACTCAGGATCAAATTCATTTTAATATAGCAAATTGACATTTTGCACTAGTGAATTTGAGCATCTCATTTAGGATGCCATCAGGTCCGTATGTTTGATAGAGACAGCTTGTTGGTTCACTGAGTTCTGTTTGATAGAGACAGCTTGTTGGTTCACTGAGTTCTGTTTGATAGAGACAGCTTGTTGGTTCACTGAGTTCTGTTTGATAGAGACAGCTTGTTGGTTCACTGAGTTCTGTTTGATAGAGACAGCTTGTTGGTTCTCTGAGTTCTGTTTGATAGAGACAGCTTGTTGGTTCACTGAGTTCTGTTTGATAGAGACAGCTTGTTGGTTCACTGAGTTCTGTTTGATAGAGACAGCTTGTTGGTTCACTGAGTTCTGTTTGATAGAGACAGCTTGTAGGTTCACTGAGTTCTGTTTGATAGAGACAGCTTGTTGGTTCACTGAGTTCTGTTTGATAGAGACAGCTTGTTGGTTCACTGAGTTCTGTTTGATAGAGACAGCTTGTTGGTTCACTGAGTTCTGTTTGATAGAGACAGCTTGTTGGTTCACTGAGTTCTGTTTGATAGAGACAGCTTGTTGGTTCTCTGAGTTCTGTTTGATAGAGACAGCTTGTTGGTTCTCTGAGTTCTGTTTGATAGAGACAGCTTGTTGGTTCACTGAGTTCTGTTTGATAGAGACAGCTTGTTGGTTCTCTGAGTTCTGTTTGATAGAGACAGCTTGTTGGTTCTCTGAGTTCTGTTTGATAGAGACAGCTTGTTGGTTCACTGAGTTCTGTTTGATAGAGACAGCTTGTTGGTTCACTGAGTTCTGTTTGATAGAGACAGCTTGTTGGTTCACTGAGTTCTGTTTGATAGAGACAGCTTGTTGGTTCACTGAGTTCTGTTTGATAGAGACAGCTTGTTGGTTCACTGAGTTCTGTTTGATAGAGACAGCTTGTTGGTTCACTGAGTTCTGTTTGATAGAGACAGCTTGTTGGTTCTCTGAGTTCTGTTTGATAGAGACAGCTTGTTGGTTCACTGAGTTCTGTTTGATAGAGACAGCTTGTTGGTTCACTGAGTTCTGTTTGATAGAGACAGCTTGTTGGTTCACTGAGTTCTGTTTGATAGAGACAGCTTGTTGGTTCACTGAGTTCTGTTTGATAGAGACAGCTTGTTGGTTCTCTGAGTTCTGTTTGAGACACTAATCATTAGGGGTGTGTTCTGTTCAGAATTCTCCCAGGCCAGCCCTCTATGGTTCAGACAGTGTTATTTTGTACCAATTAAGAAATTGGTCTAATTCCCTGAGATCTGGATCTCAGCAACACTGCTGGGTTTTTCATGCTTAACAGTTTCCCGTGTGTATCAAGAATGGTCCACCACCGAAAGGACACAGCCAACTGGACACAACTGTGGGAAGAATTGGATTCAACATGGGCCAGCATCCCTGTGGAACGCTTTTGGCACCTTGTACAGTCAATGCTCCGACGAATTGAGGCTCTTCTGAGGGAAAAAGGCAGAACTGCAACTCAATATTAGGAAGGTGTTCTGTTTTGTACACTGTATATTATATATATATATTATACTGTATATTATACATTTCAAAAGGCCTTAAGGTATGACCTAGTTATTCTCAACATTGTGGTCTGAAAACCGCAGCTCATGGGCCATATCAGACCTGCAGGCCATAAGGTTCTGTTTGTGAAGTGATTAGATATTCCTATCAGAATCAAGCCAGAGAGAGGATATCCAACAATTGGAATATTTCATCACCCACTACCTGAATGACTGCTATGGTGAAGGACTCAACAAACAAGACTACCTAAACCATCTAAACTGGAACAACCATCTCAGTAACAGGTGCAATAAATATAAATGTAAGTTATTTATCTTTGTATAGTATATGATCAAGTAATCAATCAACGTGCATGAGGAAACAGATATTAAAACAAACGTTTCTAAAAATCAACCTGCAACAAAGCATGCTGGGAAATAGGATAATGAGGCCCCTCCCATGTCTTTTTCACTCAGAGAGAGTTAACAGAAATGAACCCAACACAGTGGAGTAACAAGCCCTTGGGGTGTTGATTCCACTGTGATTTAAACTACCCTTCATTTCTTCACTTCATGTGCTGTCAACTTCAACCCTACTGCTGTTAACTCCACTAGAATCCACACTCAGATGTAACACTGCTGTTAACCCCACTAGAATCAACACTCAGATATAACACTGGTGTTAACTCCACTAGAATCCACACTCAGATGTAACACTGCTGTTAACCCCACTAGAATCAACACTCAGATATAACACTGGTGTTAACCCCACTAGAATCAACACTCAGATATAACACTGGTGTTAACCCCACTAGAATAAACACTCAGATATAACACTGGTGTTAACCCTACTAGAATCAACACTCAGATATAACACTGGTGTTAACCCCACTAGAATCCACACTCAGAATAACACTGGTGTTAACTCCACTAGAATCAACACTCAGATATAACACTGGTGTTAACTCCACTAGAATCAACACTCAGAATAACACTGGTGTTAACCCCACTAGAATCAACACTCAGATATAACACTGGTGTTAACCCCACTATAATCAACACTCAGATATAACACTGGTGTTAACCCCACTATAATCAACACTCAGATATAACACTGGTGTTAACCCCACTATAATCAACACTCAGAATAACACTGCTGTTAACCCCACTAGAATCAACACTCAGAATAACACTGCTGTTAACTCCACTAGAATCAACACTCAGATATAACACTGGTGTGGACCCCACTATAATCAACACTCAGAATAACACTGGTGTGAACCCAACTAGAATAAACACTCAGATAAAACACTGGTGTTAACCCCACTAGAATCCACACTCAGAATAATACTGTTGTTAACTCCACTAGAATCAACACTCAGATATAATACTCACTATACTTTTTACCTCAACACCAAGATTTTAACATTTGCAAATTTGCCTTGTATGGTTCAGACATGGTGTTCAGACATTGCGGGGACAGTGGGGGTAAATTGAGCCAATAGGATAGGGTGGGGGTAAATTGAGCCAATGGGATAGGTTGAGCCACCCTTGTTTCTAGGAAACAAAATAAAACATTTGGACCAAGTATTTAGGAAGAGAGGAAAAAAGGAAAAGCTGAAATGTCTCGAGTCGGTAATTATTCAGACCCTTTGTTATGACAAACCTCAATAACTACAGAAGTAAAACGTCACATAATACGTTACATGGACTTACTTTGTGTGCAATAATGGTGATTTTTGAATGACTACCTCATCTCTGTACCCCACACATACAATTATCTGTAAGGTCCTTCAGTCGAGCAGTGAATTTCAAGCACAGATTCAACCACAAAGACCAGGTAGGCTTTCTAATGCCTCGCAAAGTAGTCCACCGATTGGTAAATAAAACTTTTTAAAAAGCAGACATTGAATATCCCTTTGAGCATGGTGAAGTTATTAATTAAACTTTAGATGGTGTATCAATACACCCAGTCTTCCAATGGTGCGACCAAAGATTATCCAACTTGAATAAACGCTTGGACGTCAGGATGACAGCAGTGGTGTCGTCTACGGCGATACGGATATCACTTATTATTGATATCTACATAGCGCTTTGATGTGAATCACACTGCTGCTCTCTCATTTAGCTATTTGCTCCTTACGGATTGTGGTTGTTGTGGATGGCTGTTCACAAATCTAAATGTGTATTTGAACCCAAAAATGGTTGAATTCAAGAAGTTTAAGCTGCCTAATCAATCATTGTTTTTGAAACCAGTGGACAGACAGTGAAAAATGTGCTCTTGCAAAAGCTGCATCGTGCAGATCCCAGCCTACGGAATAAAAGTGGGGCTTTTATTGCTCAATCTAATTCATGCTAATAAAAATAAATCCATAATCAAACTGGAACACATTTGATAGACTTAAAGGGGCAATCTGTAGTTGCTACATACTTTAAAAAAATATATATTAATGTTAAGATATCATTTAATTGTATTGTTATATGTAGTAGAAAGAGATGGGTTAGAAGAAGCCTACATAACCAACTTATAAAGTAAAATGTAACATTCATATATGGCCGGCTATGTAAACTTTAACATTGATTAATCCTGCAAGTTTTGTCTTTCTAATGGCTCTTAAGGGGAAAGTAATCTAAAAGTAACTGAATGTAATCAGATTACGTTACGGAGTTTGGGTAATCCAAAAGTTTAAGTACTGATTACAATTTTGGACAGGTAACTAGTAACTGTAAAGGATTACATGTAGAAAGTAACCTACCCAACCCTGTAACCTAATTGACAGAGACGGAAAGACATGCTGACAGACAGAGACAGACACACAGAGAGCTTTGGACAGGGAATCTCCATTCCGACTGAGCTGGTTAAATGAACATTCCTCTCGTTCCTCTATAAAGGACAGACATAATCATCATGAGACATCATATCACCATGTCCAGCACCATACCAGATCATCATGAACCAGCACCATACCAGATCATCAGCACCATACCAGATCATCAGCACCATACCAGATCATCAGCACCATACCAGATCATCAGCACCATACCAGATCATCAGCACCATACCAGATCATCAGCACCATACCAGATCATCATGAACCAGCAACATACCAGATCACCAGCACCATACCAGATCATCAACACCATACCAGATCATCAGCACCATACCAGATCATCAGCACCATACCAGATCATCAGCACCATACCAGATCATCAGCACCATACCAGATCATCAACACCATACCAGATCATCAGCACCATACCAGATCATCAGCACCATACCAGATCATCAGCACCATACCAGATCATCAGCACCATACCAGATCATCAGCACCATACCAGATCATCAGCACCATACCAGATCATCAACACCATACCAGATCATTAGCACCATACCATACCAGATCACCATGTCCAGCACCATACCATACCAGATCATCATGAACCAGCACCCTACCAGATCATCACGTCCAGCACCATACTAGATCATCAGTACCATACTAGATCATCAGTACCATACCAGATCAACAGTACCATACCAGATCACCAGCACCATACCATATCACCAGCACCATACCAGATCATCAGTACCATACCAGAAAACCAGCACCATACCAGATCATCAGCACCATACCAGATCATCGTTAACATACCAGATCATCAGCACCATACCAGATCATCAGCACCATACCAGATCATCAACGCCATACCAGATCACCAGTACCATACCAGATCATCAGTACCATACCGAATCATCAGCAACATACCAGATCATCATGTCCAGCACCATACCAGATCATCATGTCCAGCACCCTACCAGATAATCAGCACCCTATCAGATCATCATGTCCAGCACCATACCAGCTTACCAGCACCATACCAGATCACCAGCACCATACCAGACCACCAGCACCATACCAGACCACCAGCACCATACCAGATCATCAGCACCTTACCAGATCATCTTTACCATACCAGATCATCAGCGCCTTACCAGATCATCAGTACCATACCAGACCACCAGCACCCTACCAGATCACCAGCACCATACCAGATCACCAGCACCATACCAGATCATCAGCACCATACCAGATCATCAGCACCATACCAGATCATCAGCGCCATACCAGATCATCAGCACCATACCAGATCATCATGTCCAGCACCATACCAGATTACCAGCACCATACCATATCACCGGTACCATACCAGATCATCAGCACCATACCAGGTCACCAGCACCTTACCAGATCATCAGCACCATACCAGATCATCATGTCCAGCACCATACCAGATCACCAGTACCATACCAGATCACCAACACCATACCAGATCATTGGCACCATACCAGATCACCAGCACCATACCAGATAATCATGTCCAGTACCATACCAGATTACCAGCACCATACCAGGTCACCAGTACCATACCAGATTACCAGTACCATACCAGATTATCACGCGCAGCACCATACAAGATCATCACGCGCGGATCACCAGCACCATACCAGATAATCATGTCCAGTACCATACCAGATCATCAGTACCATACCAGATAATCATGTCCAGTACAGTACCAGATTACCAGCACCATACCAGATTACCAACACCATACCAGGTCACCAGTACCATACCAGGTCACCAGTACCATACCAGATTACCAGTACCATACCAGATCATCATGCGCAGCACCATACCAGATCATCAGTACCGTACCAGATCATCAGTACCATACCAGATCATCAGCACCATACCAGATCATCAGTACCATACCAGATCATCAGCACCATACCAGATCACCATTCCATACCAGATCATCAGCACCATACCAGATCATCAGTACCGTACCAGATCATCAGTACCATACCAGATCATCAGTACCATACCAGATCATCACCACCATACCAGATCATCAGTACCGTACCAGATCATCAGTACCATACCAGATCATCAGTACCATACCAGATCATCACCACCATACCAGATCATCAGTACCGTACCAGATCATCAACACCATACCAGATCATCAGTACCATACCAGATCATCAGCACCATACCAGATCATCAGCACCATACCAGATCATCAACACCATACCAGATCATCAGTACCGTACCAGATCATCAGTACTGTACAAGATCATCAGCACCATACCAGATCATCAGTACCATACCAGATCATCAACACCATACCAGATCACCAACACCATACCAGATCATCAGTACGATACCAGATCATCAGCACCATACCATACCAGATCATCAGCACCATACCAGATCATCAGTACCATACCAGATCATCAACACCGTACCAGATCATCAGTACCATACCAGATCAACAGTACCATACCAGATCACCAGCACCGTACCAGATCACCAGCACCATACCAGATCATCAGTACCATACCAGATCATCACCACCGTACCAGATCACCAGCACCATACCAGATCACCCGCACCATACCAGATCATTAGTACCGTACCAGATCATCAGGACCGTACCAGATCATCAGCACCATACCAGATCATCAGTACCGTACCAGATCACCAGCACCGTACCAGATCATCAGTACCATACCAGATCATCAGCACCATTCCATAGCAGATCACCAGTAGTGTACCAGATCATCAGTACCGTACCAGATCATCAGTACCATACCAGATCGCCAGCACCATACCAGATTATCAGCACCATACCAGATCATCAGTACCATTCCATACCAGATCACCAGTAGCGTACCAGATCATCAGTACCGTACCAGATCATCAGTACCATACCAAATCGCCAGCACCATACCAGATTATCAGCACCATACCAGATCATCAGCACCACACCATACCAGATCATCAGCACCATACCAGATCATCAGTACCATACCAGATCATCAACACCGTACCAGATCATCAGTACCATACCATACCAGATCATCAGCACCATACCAGATCATCAGTACCATACCAGATCATCAACACCGTACCAGATCATCAGTACCATACCAGATCATCAGTACTATACCAGATCACCAGCACCGTACCAGATCACCAGCACCATACCAGATCATCAGTACCATACCAGATCATCACCACCGTACCAGATCACCAGCACCATACCAGATCACCAGCACCGTACCAGATCATTAGTACCGTACCAGATCATCAGGACCGTACCAGATCATCAGCACCATACCAGATCATCCGTACCGTACCAGATCACCAGCACCGTACCAGATCATCAGTACCATACCAGATCATCAGCACCATTCCATACCAGATCACCAGTAGCGTACCAGAGCATCAGTACCGTACCAGATCATCAGTACCATACCAGATTGCCAGCACCATACCAGATTATCAGCACCATACCAGATCATCAGCACCATACCATACCAGATCATCAGCACCATACCAGATCATCAGTACCATACCAGATCATCAACACCGTACCAGATCATCAGTACCATACCATACCAGATCATCAGCACCATACCAGATCATCAGTACCATACCAGATCATCAACACCGTACCAGATCATCAGCACCATACCAGATCATCAGTACCATACCAGATCACCAGCACCGTACCAGATCACCAGCACCATACCAGATCATCAGTACCATACCAGATCATCACCACCGTACCAGATCACCAGCACCATACCAGATCACCAGCACCGTACCAGATCATTAGTACCGTACCAGATTATCAGGACCGTACCAGATCATCAGCACCATACCAGATCATCCGTACCGTACCAGATCACCAGCACCGTACCAGATCATCAGTACCATACCAGATCATCAGCACCATTCCATACCAGATCACCAGTAGCGTACCAGAGCATCAGTACCGTACCAGATCATCAGTACCATACCAGATCACCAACACCATACCAGATCATCAGCACCATACCAGATCATCAGCACCATACCATACCAGATCATCAGCACCATACCAGATCATCAACACCGTACCAGATCATCAATCAGTACCATACCAGATCATCAGTACCATACCAGATCACCAGCACCGTACCAGATCACCAGCACCATACCAGATCATCAGTACCATACCAGATCATCACCACCGTACCAGATCACCAGCACCATACCAGATTACCAGCACCATACCAGATCATTAGTACCGTACCAGATCATCAGGACCGTACCAGATCACCAGCACCGTACCAGATCACCAGCACCATACCAGATCATCAGTACCATACCAGATCATCAGCACCATACCAGATCATCAGTACCGTACCAGATCACCAGCACCGTACCAGATCATCAGTACCATACCAGATCATCAGCACCATTCCATACCAGATCACCAGTAGCGTACCAGATCATCAGTACCGTACCAGATCATCAGTACCATACCAGATCACCAGCACCATACCAGATCATCAGCACCATACCAGATCATCAGTACCGTACCAGATCATCAGTACCATACCAGATCATCAACACCATACCAGATCACCAGCACCATACCAGATCATCAGCACCATACCAGATCATCGATACCATACCAGATCATCAGTACCGTACCAGACACCAGCACCATACCAGATCATCAGTACCGTACCAGATCATCAGCACCATACCAGATCATCAGTACCATACCAGATCATCAACATTATACCAGATCATCATGTCCAGCACCATACCAGATAATCAGCACCATACTAGATCATCATATCTAGCACCATACCAGATCATCAACACCATACCAGATCATCAGCACCATACCAGATCACCGGCACCATACCAGATCATCAGTACGATACCAGAACACCAGCACCATACCATACCAGATTACCAGCACCATACCATACCAGATCATCAGTACCGTACCATACCAGATCATCAGCACCGTACCAGATCATCAGCACCGTACCAGATCACCAGCACCTTACCAGATCACCAGCACCATACCAGATCATCAGTACCGTACCATACCAGATCATCAGCACCTTACCAGACACCAGCACCATACCAGATCACCAGTACCGTTCCAGATCATCAGCACCATTCCATACCAGATCATCAGTACCGTACCAGATCATCAGTACCATACCAGATCATCAGCACCATTCCATACCAGATCACCAGTAGCGTACCAGATCATCAGTACCGTACCAGATCATCAGTACCATACCAGATCACCAACACCATACCAGATCATCAGCACCATACCAGATCATCAGCACCATACCATACCAGATCATCAGCACCATACCAGATCATCAGTACCATACCAGATCATCAACACCGTACCAGATCATCAATCAGTACCATACCAGATCATCAGTACCATACCAGATCACCAGCACCGTACCAGATCACCAGCACCATACCAGATCATCAGTACCATATCAGATCATCACCACCGTACCAGATCACCAGCACCATACCAGATCACCAGCACCGTACCAGATCATTAGTACCGTACCAGATCATCAGGACCGTACCAGATCACCAGCACCGTACCAGATCACCAGCACCATACCAGATCATCAGTACCATACCAGATCATCAGCACCATACCAGATCATCAGTACCGTACCAGATCACCAGCACCGTACCAGATCATCAGTACCATAGCAGATCGTCAGCACCATTCCATACCAGATCACCAGTAGCGTACCAGATCATCAGTACCGTACCAGATCATCAGTACCATACCAGATCACCAGCACCATACCAGATCATCAGCACCATACCAGATCATCAGTACCATACCAGATCACCAGCACCATACCAGATCACCAGCACCATACCAGATCACCAGCACCATACCAGATCATCAGCACCATACCAGATCATCGGTACCATACCAGATCATCAGTACCGTGCCAGACACCAGCACCATACCAGATCATCAGTACCGTACCAGATCATCAGCACCATACCAGATCATCAGTACCATACCAGATCATCAACATTATACCAGATCATCATGTCCAGCACCATACCAGATAATCAGCACCATACTAGATCATCATATCTAGCACCATACCAGATCATCAACACCATACCAGATCATAAGCACCATACCAGATCACCGGCACCATACCAGATCATCAGTACGATACCATATCACCAGCACCATACCATACCAGATCACCAGCACCATACCATACCAGATTACCAGCACCATACCATACCAGATCATCAGTACCGTACCATACCAGATCATCAGCACCGTTCCAGATCATCAGCACCGTACCAGATCATCAGCACCATACCAGATCACCAGTACCGTACCATACCAGAATACCAGCACCATACCAGATCACCAGCACCGTACCAGATCATCAGTACCATACCAGATCATCAGTACCATACCAGATCATCAACACCATACCAGATCATCAACACCATACCAGATCATCAGCACCATACCAGATCATCAGTACCATACCAGATCACCAGCACCATTCCATACCAGATCATCAGCACCATACCAGATCACCAGAATTAGTCCATACCAGATCATCAGTGCCGTACCAGATCATCAGTACCGTACCAGATCATCAGTACCATACCAGGTCATCAGCACCATACCAGGTCATCAGCACCATACCAGATCATCAACACCGTACCAGACTACCAGCACCATACCAGATCATCAGCACCATATCAGATCATCAGCAACATACCAGATCATCATGTCCAGATTGTCAGTATAACACACCGGTAGTGATAGGAGACAGAGAGTCAGCAGCAGTCATGTAGAGGGTGCGTACATAGACAGCGTATAGCAGTATAGTAGTGGGTGTAGTAGAAACAGGTAGCAGTATAGTAGTGGATGTGAGCAGACAGGTGAGCAGTAGTAGTAGTTGAGTGTAGTATAATAGTCAGTTGTAGACAGGTAGCAGATAGTAGGTAGTGTGGTGTAGTAGAGACAGGTAGCAGTATAAGTGGTAGGTGTAGTACACAGTAGTGTAGGAGACAGGTAGCAGTATAGTAGTTAACGGTGTAGGCTAGAAAGGTAGCAGAGTATAGTAGTGGTGTAGTAGACAGGTAGCAGTATAGTAGTGGTGTAAGTAACAGTAGGTAGTAGACAGGTGTAGCAAGTATAGTAGTGGGTAGTAACAGTAGCTGTAGAGACAGGTAGCAGTATAGTAGTGGTGGTAGTAACAGTTAGTGTAGGAGACAGGTAGCAGTATAGTAGTGGTCAGTAGTAGTGGAAAGTGCCAATAGTAGTGTGTAGAGAGTCGTAGGAGGACCAGGTAGCAGATAATATAGTGGTGTAGTAACAGTAGTGTATAGAACAGGTAGCAGTATAGTAGTGGTGTAGTATACAGTAGGTAGTAGACAGGTAGCTAGTATAGTAGTGGTGTAGTAACAGTAGTGTGGAGAAGGTAGCAGTATAGTAGGGAATGTAGTGAGACAAGGTAGCAGTATAGTAGTGGTGTAGTGAACGGAGTAACAGTGTGAGAGACAGGTAGCGAGAGTAGTACTGTAGTGGTACAGTAGTAGTGGAAGGTAGACAGCGTATAGTAGTAGGAGTGTAGTAGACAGGTAGCAGATATAGTAGTAACGTGGTACTGTAGTAGACAGGTAGCAAGTATAGTAGTGGGGGTAGTAATAAGAACAGAGGTAGTGAGGACAGGTAGCAGTATAGTAGTGAGTACAGTATGTAGGAGACAGGTAGCAGTATAGTTAGTGGTGTAGTAACAGTAGTGTAGAGACAGGTAGCAGTATAGTAGTGGTGTTGTAGACAGGTAGCAGTTATAGGTAGTGGTGTAGTAACAGTAGTGTAGTAGACAGGTAGCAGTATAGTAGTACGTAGTGTCAGTATGTAGTCAGGTAGCAGTATAGTAGTGTGTAGTAACAGTAGTGTAGGAGACAGGTAGCAGTATAGTAGTGGTGTAGAATAAGCAGTAGTATAGTAGACAGTGTATAGCAGTATAGTAGTGGTGTAGTAACAGTAGTGTAGAGTACGACAGGTAGCGATAGACCAGTATAGTAGTGGTGTTAGTAACAGGTCAGTGTAGGAGACAGGTAGCAGTATAGTAGTGGGTGTAGTGCAGACAGAGCAGTATAGCTATGGGTATAACAGTAGTGTAGGAGCAGGTAGCAGTATAGTAGCTGTAGTAACAGTAGTGTAGTAGACAGGTAGCAGTATAGTAGTGGTGTAGTAACAGTGTGTGTACAGGAGTAGACAGGTAGCATATAGTAGTGGTGTAGTAGGACAGTAGCAGATGTAGTGTGACAGTAGAAAGGTAGCAGTATAGTAGTGGTGCTAGTAGACAGTGTAGCAGTATAGTAGGGTGTAGCTAACAGGTGTAGGAGACAGGTTAGCAGTATAGTAGTGGTGTAGTAGACAGGTAGCAGGTTAGTAGTGGTGTAGTGACAGGTAGCAGTATAGTAGTGTGTAGTAACAGTGTAGGAGCACAGGTAGCAGTATAGTAGTGGTGTAGTATGACAGGTAGCAAGTTAGTAGGTGGTGTAGTAGACAGGTAGCCAGTATAGTAGTGGTGTAGTAGACAGGTAGCAGTATAGTAGTGTGTAGAAAACAGCTAGTGTAGGAGAAGTAGCAGTATAGCGGTAGTAGCAGGTCAGCTATAGTAGTGGTGTAGTAGACAGGTAGCAGTATAGTAGTGGTGTAGTAACAGTAGGTAGGAGACAGGTAGCAGGATAGTAGTGGTGTAGTAGACAGGTAGCGCATAGTAAGTGCGTAGTAGTAGACACGATAGCAGTATAGTAGTGGTTGTATAAGGTATAACAGGTAGTGTAGGAGACAGGTAGCAGTTAGTAGTGTGTAGTAACAGTAGTGTAGGAGACAGGTAGCAGTATAGTAGTGGTGTAGTAGACAGGTAGCAGTATAGTAGTGGTGTAGTAGACAGGTAGCAGTATAGTAGTGGTGTAGTAGACAGGTAGCAGTATAGTAGTGGTGTAGTAACAGTAGTGTAGTAGACAGGTAGCAGTATAGTAGGGTGTAGTAAACAGTAGTATAGTAGACAGGTAGCAGTATAGTAGTGAGTAGTAGTGTAGTAGACAGGTAGCAGTTATAGTAGTGGTGTAGTAACAGTAGTGTAGGAGACAGGTAGCAGTATAGCTAGTGGTGTAGTAGACAGGTAGCAGTCTAGTAGGTAGTAGCAGTGTAGGTAGACACGGTAGCAGACTAGTCAGTAGTGGCAGTCTAGGAGGACAGGTAGCAGTATAGTAGTGGAGACGTAGTAGACAGTGTAGCAGTATAGTAGTGGTGTAGTAACAGTAGTGATAGTAGACAGGTAGGCAGTATAGTAGTGGTGTAGTAACAGTAGTGTAGTAGGACAGGTAGCACCGTTAGTAGTGGTGTAGTAAACAGTAGTGTAGTAGCAGGTAGCAGTATGTAGTAGTAGTGTAAGTAGACAGGTAGCAGTATAGTAGTGTGATAGTCATACTAGTAGTGATAGTCAGCACAGGTAGCAGATAGTAGTAGTGGGTGTAGTACACAGTAGTGTAGTAGACAGTAGCAGTATAGGTAGTGGTGTAGTAACAGTAGTGTAGTAGACTAGGTAGTAGCAGTATAGTAGGTTAGTCGAGTGTAGAGACAGGTAGCAGTATAGTAGTGGTGTAGTAAACAGTAGTGTAGGTAGACAGGTAGCAGTATAGTAGTGGTGTAGTCAAACAGTGAGTGTAGGGTAGGACAGGTAGCAGTATTAGTAGTGGTGTAGTCAACAGTAGTGTAGTAGACAGGTAGCAGTAAGTAGTAGACGTAGTGTAGGAGACAGGTAGCAGTCATACGTAGTGGTGTAGTAACAGTAGTGTAGGAGACAGGTAGCCAGTATAGTAGTGGGTCAGTAGTAAGAGACAGGTAGCGTATAGTAGTGGTGTAGTAACACGCTAGTATAGTAGACAGTAGCAGTATAGTAGTGGTAGTAACAGTAGTGTAGTAGACAGGTAGCAGTATAGTAAGTGCGTGTAGTAACAGTAGTGTAGTAGACAGGTAGCAGTATTAGTAGATGGTGTAAGTAACAGTAGTGTAGGCAGAAGTAGCAGTATAGTAGTGGTGTAGTAACAGTAGTGTAGGAGACCAGGTAGCATTATAGTAGTGGTGTAGTAACAGTAGTGTAGCACGACAGGTAGCAGTATAGTAGTGGTGTAGTAACTTACAGACAGGAGAATACAGTAGTGAGAAGGACAGGGTAGCAGTATAGCATAGTGGTGTAGTAACAGTAGTGTAGAGACAGGAGCGTATAGTAGGGGTAGGTAACAGTAGTGTAGGAGACAGCGTAGCAGCGATAGTAGTGGTGTAGTAACAGGTATGATAGTAGACAGGTAGCAGTATAGTAGTGGTGTAGTAACAGTAGTGTAGGTAGACAGGTAGCAGTATAGTGTAGTGGTGTTAGTAACAGTTAGTGTAGGAGACAGGTAGCAGATATAGTGGTGTAGTAACAGTTAGTGTAGAGACAGGTAGCAGTATAGTAGTGCGTGTAGTAAACAGTAGTGATAAGACAGTAGCAGTATAGTAGTGGTGTAGTAAACAGTAGTGTAGTAGACAGGTGACAGCAGATATAGTAGTGGTGTAGTAACAGTAGCAGAGACAGGTAGCAGTATAGTAGTGGTGTAGTAACAGTAGTGTAGGAGACAAGGTTTAGCAGTATGTAGTAGGTGGTGTAGATAAACAGGTAGCGTATTAGTATGGTGTATAGTAACAGTAGTGTAGGAGACAGGTAGCAGTTAGTA
>NW_024058375.1:120005-153528 GCF_016432855.1 Salvelinus namaycush | reverse complement strand
ACCATCATTACCAGCACCATACCAGATCATCAGCACCTTACCAAATCATCAGCAACATACCAGATCATCATGTCCAGCACCATACCAGCCTACCAGCACCATACCAGATCATCAGCACCATACCAAATCACCAGCACCATACCAGATCATCACCACCGTACCAGATCACCAGCACCATACCAGATCACCAGCACCGTACCAGATCATTAGTACCGTACCAGATCATCAGGACCGTACCAGATCACCAGCACCGTACCAGATCCAGCACATACCAGTCTCAGTACCATACCAGATCATCAGCACCATACCAGATCATCAGTACCGTACCAGTCACCAGCACCGTACCAGATCATCAGTACCATACAGATCATCAGCACCATTCCATACCAGATCACCAGTAGCGTACCAGATCATCAGTACGTACCAGATCATCAGTACCATACCAGATCACCAGCACCATACCAGATCATCAGCACCATACCAGATCATCAGTACCGTACCCAGATCATCAGTTCCATACCAGATCATCAACACCATACCAGATCACCAGCACCATACCAGATCATCAGCACCATACCCGATCATCGATACCATACCAGATCATCAGTACCGTACCAGACACCAGCACCATACCAGATCATCAGTACCGTACCAGATCATCAGCACCATACCAGATCATCAGTACCATACCAGATCATCAACATTATACCAGATCATCATGTCCAGCACCATACCAGATAATCAGCACCATACTAGATCATCATATAGCACCATACCAGATCATCAACACCATACCAGATCATCAGCACCATACCAGATCACCGGCACCATACCAGATCATCAGTACGATACCAGAACACCAGCACCATACCATACCAGATTACCAGCACCATACCATACCAGATCATCATACCGTACCATACCAGATCATCAGCACCGTACCAGATCATCAGCCCGTACCAGATCACCAGCACCTTACCAGATCACCAGCACCATACCAGATCATCAGTACCGTACCTACCAGATCATCAGCACCTTACCAGACACCAGCACCATACCAGATCACCAGTACCGTTCCAGATCATCAGCACCATTCCATACCAGATCATCAGTACCGTACCAGATCATCAGTACCATACATCATCAGCACCATTCCATACCAGATCACCAGTAGCGTACCAGATCATCAGTACCGTACCAGATCATCAGTACCATACCAGATCACCAACACCATACCAGATCATCAGCATACCGATCATCAGCACCATACCATACCAGATCATCAGCACCATACCAGATCATCAGTACCATACCAGATCATCAAACCGTACCAGTATCAATCAGTACCATACCAGATCATCAGTACCATACCAGATCACCCGCACCGTACCAGATCACCAGCACCATACCAGATCATCAGTACCATAACAGATCATCAACACCGTACCAGATCACCAGACCATACCAGATCACCAGCACGTACCAGATCATTAGTAACGTACCAGATCATCAGGACCGTACCAGATCACCAGCACCGTACCAGATCACCAGCGCCATACCAGATCATCAGTACCATACCAGATCATCAGCACCATACCAGATCATCCGTACCTACCAGTACCAGCACCGTACAGATCATCGTACCATACCAGATCGTCAGCACCATTCCATACCAGATCGCCAGTAGCGTTCCAGATCAACAGTACCGTACCAGATCATCAGTACCATACCAGATCACCAGCACCATACCAGATCATCAGCACCATACCAGATCATCAGTACCATACCAGATCATCAACACCATACCAGATCACCAGCACCATACCAGATCACCAGCACCATACCAGATCATCAGCACCATACCAGATCATCGGTACCATACCAGATCATCAGTACCGTGCCAGACACCAGCACCATACCAGATCATCAGTACCGTACCAGATCATCAGCACCATACCAGATCATCAGTACCAACCAGATCATAACATTATACCAGATCATCATGTACAGCACCATACCAGATAATCAGCACCATACTAGATCATCATATCTAGCACCATACCAGATCATCAACACCATACCAGATCATAAGCACCATACCAGATCACCGGCACCATACCAGATCATCAGTACGATACCATATCACCAGCACCATACCATACCAGATCACCAGCACCATACCATACCAGATTACCAGCACCATACCATACCAGATCATCAGTACCGTACCATACCAGATCATCAGCACCGTTCCAGATCATCAGCACCGTCCAGATCATCAGCACCATACCAGAACACCAGTACCGTACCATACCAGAATACCAGCACCATACCAGATCACCAGACCGTACAGATCATCAGTACCATACCAGATCATCAGTACCATACCAGATCTAAACACCATACCAGATCACAACACCAATACCAGATCATCAGCACCATAACCAGATCATCAGTACCATACCAGATCACCAGCACCATTCCATACCAGATCATCAGCACCATACAGATACAAGAATTACCATACCAGATCATCAGTGCCGTACCAGATCATCAGTACCGTACCAGATCATCAGTACCATACCAGGTCATCAGCACCATACCAGAACATCAGTACCATACCAGATCATCAACACCGTACCAGACTACCAGCACCATACCAGATCATCAGCACCATACCAGATCAACAGTACCACACTAGATCTTCAGCACCATACCAGATCATCAGCACCATACCAGATCATCAGCACCATACCAGATCATCAGCACCATACCAGATCATCACCACCGTACCAGACCACCAGCACCATACCAGATCATCAGCACCATACCAGATCAACAGTACCACACCAGATCATCAGCACCATACAAGATCATCAACACCATACCAGATCATCAGCACCGTACCAGATCATCACCACCGTACCAGACCACCAGCACCATACCAGATCATCAGCACCATACCAGATCAACAGTACCACACCAGATTATCAGCACCATACCAGATCATCACCACCATACCAGACCACCAGCACCATACCAGATCATCAGCACCATACCAGATCAACAGTAACATACCAGATCATCATGTCCAGCACCATACCATTTACCAGCACCATACCAGATCATCAGCACCTTACCAAATCATCAGCAACATACCAGATCATCATGTCCAGCACCATACCAGCCTACCAGCACCATACCAGATCATCAGCACCATACCAAATCACCAGCACCATACCAGATCATGAGTACCATACCAGATCACCAGCACCATACCAGAACACCAGCACCATACCAGATCATCAGCGGCTTACCAGATCATCAGCACCATACCAGATCAACTGTACCATACCAGATCATCAGCGCCTTACCAGATCATCAGTACCATACCAGACCACCAGCACCATACCAGATCACCAGCACCATACCAGATCACCAGCACCATACCAGATCATCAGCTACATATCAGATCATCAGCACCATACCAGATCATCAGTACTGTACAAGACATCATCACCATACCTGATCATCAGTACCATACCAGATCATCACGACCAGCACCATACCAGTCACCAGCACCATACCAGATCATCAGCAACATACCAGATCATCATGTCCAGCACCTTACCAGATCATCATGTCCAGCACCTTACCAGATCATAATGTCCAGCACCCTACCAGATAATCAGCACCCTATCAGATGATCATGTCCAGCACCATACCAGCTTACCAGCACCATACCAAATCACCAGCACCATACCAGATCATCAGTACCATACCAGATCATCTGTACCATACCAGATCATCAGCGCCTTACCAGATCACCAGCTACATACCAGATCACCAGCACCATACCAGATCACCAGCTACATACCAGATCATCAGCACCATACCAGATCATCAGCACCATACCAGATCATCATGTCCAGCACCATACCAGATTACCAGCACCATACCATATCACCGGTACCATACACATCACGCACCAACCAGTCACCAATCACCATACCAGATAATCATGCACATCAGTACCTTACCAGATCATCAGCACCATACCAGAGCATCAAGTCAGCACCATACCAGATCACAGTACCATACCAGATCACCAGCACCATACCAGATCACCAGCTACATACCAGATCCAAGCTACATACCAGATCATCAGCACCATACCAGATCATCAGCACCATACCTGCTCATTATGTCCAGCACCATACCAGATTACCAGCACCATACCATATCACCGGTACCATACCAGATCATCAGCACCATACCAGGTCACCAACACCATACCAGATAATCATGCGCAGTACCTTACCAGATCATCAGCACCATACCAGATCATCAATTCCAGCACCATACCAGATCACCAGTACCATACCAGATCACCAGCACCATACCAGATCACCAGCTACATACCAGATCACCAGCTACATACCAGATCATCAGCACCATACCAGATCATCAGCACCATACCAGATCATCATGTCCAGCACCATACCAGATTACCAGCACCATACCATATCACCGGTACCATACCAGATCATCAGCACCATACCAGGTCACCAACACCATACCAGATAATCATGCGCAGTACCTTACCAGATCATCAGCACCATACCAGATCATCAAGTCCAGCACCATACCAGATCACCAGTACCATACCAGATCACCAACACCAACCAGATCATTGGACCATACCAGAAACACCAGCACCATACAAGATAATCAGTCCAGCACCATACCAGATTACCAGCAACATACCAGATTACCAGCACCATACCAGTTAACCAGCACCATACCAGATCATCACGCGTGGCACCATACCGATCAATCATACCATACCAGATCATCAGCACCATACCAGATCATCAGCAACCATATCAGATCATCAGCACCATACCAGATCATCAGCACCCCATACCAGATCAATCCAGCAACATACCAGATCATCAACACCATACCAGATCCTCGGACCGTACAAGATCTCTCAGCAACCATACCAGATCATCAGGACCAGTACCAGATCATCAGCACCATACCAGATCATCAGCACCATACCAGATCATCATAAGTACAGATACCAGATCATCAGTACCATACCAGATCATTCAGTACAATACCAGATCACAAGACCATAACCAGATCATCAGCACCTTCATACCAGATCATCAGCAACCATACCAGATCATCAGTACCATACCAGATCATCACAGCACCATACCAGATCACCAGCACCGTACAAGAAGTAGAGTAGTGGTGTAGTTAGACAGGTAGCAGTATAGTAGTGGTGTAGTAACAGTAGTGTAGGAGACAGGTAGCAGTATAGTAGTGGTGTAGTAGACAGGTAGCAGTATAGTAGTGGTGTAGTAGACAGGTAGCAGTATAGTAGTGGTGTAGTAGACAGGTAGCAGTATAGTAGTGGTGTAGTAACAGTAGTGTAGGAGACAGGTAGCAGTATAGTAGTGGTGTAGTAGACAGGTAGCAGTATAGTAGTGGTGTAGTAACAGTAGTGTAGGAGACAGGTAGCAGTATAGTAGTGGTGTAGTAGACAGGTAGCAGTATAGTAGTGGTGTAGTAACAGTAGTGTAGTAGACAGGTAGCAGTATAGTAGTGGTGTAGTAACAGTAGTATAGTAGACAGGTAGCAGTATAGTAGTGGTGTAGTAGACAGGTAGCAGTATAGTAGTGGTGTAGTAGACAGGTAGCAGTATAGTAGTGGTGAGTAGACAGGTAGCAGTATAGTAGTGGTGTAGTAACAGTAGTGAGTAGGACAGGTAGCAGTATAGTAGTGGTGTAGTAACAGTAGTATAGTAGACAGGTAGCAGTATAGTAGTGGTGTAGTAACAGTAGTGTAGTAGACAGGTAGCAGTATAGTAGTGGTGTAGTAACAGTAGTGTAGGAGACAGGTAGCAGTATAGTAGTGGTGTAGTAACAGTAGTGTAGGAGACAGGTAGCAGTATAGTAGTGGTGTAGTAACAGTAGTGTAGTAGACAGGTAGCAGTATAGTAGTGGTGTAGTAACAGTAGTGTAGGAGACAGGTAGCAGTATAGTAGTGGTGTAGTAACAGTAGTGTAGGAGACAGGTAGCAGTATAGTAGTGGTGTAGTAGACAGGTAGCAGTATAGTAGTGGTGTAGTAACAGTAGTGTAGTAGACAGGTAGCAGTATAGTAGTGGTGTAGTAACAGTAGTGTAGGAGACAGGTAGCAGTATAGTAGTGGTTTAGTAACAGTAGTGTAGGAGACAGGTAGCAGTATAGTAGTGGTGTAGTAACAGTAGTGTAGTAGACAGGTAGCAGTATAGAAGTGGTGTAGTAACAGTAGTGTAGTAGACAGGTAGCAGTATAGTAGTGGTGTAGTAACAGTAGTGTAGTAGACAGGTAGCAGTATAGTAGTGGTGTAGTAACAGTAGTGTAGTAGACAGGTAGCAGTATAGTAGTGGTGTAGTAACAGTAGTGTAGGAGACAGGTAGCAGTATAGTAGTGGTGTAGTAACAGTAGTGTAGGAGACAGGTAGCAGTATAGTAGTGGTGTAGTAACAGTAGTGTAGGAGACAGGTAGCAGTATAGTAGTGGTGTAGTAACAGTAGTGTAGTAGACAGGTAGCAGTATAGTAGTAGTGTAGTAGACAGGTAGCAGTATAGTAGTGGTGTAGTAACAGTAGTGTAGGAGACAGGTAGCAGTATAGTAGTGGTGTAGTAACAGTAGTGTAGTAGACAGGTAGCAGTATAGTAGTGGTGTAGTAACAGTAGTGTAGGAGACAGGTAGCAGTATAGTAGTGGTGTAGTAACAGTAGGGTAGGAGACAGGTAGCAGTATAGTAGTGGTGTAGTAACAGTAGTGTAGGAGACAGGTAGCAGTATAGTAGTGGTATAGTAACAGTAGTGTAGTAGACAGGTAGCAGTATAGTAGTGGTGTAGTAACAGTAGTGTAGTAGACAGGTAGCAGTATAGTAGTGGTGTAGTAACAGTAGTGTAGGAGACAGGTAGCAGTATAGTAGTGGTGTAGTAACAGTATAGTAGTGGTGTAGTAACAGTAGTGTAGCAGACAGGTAGCAGTATAGTAGTGGTGTAGTAACAGTATAGTAGTGGTGTAGTAACAGTAGTGTAGCAGACAGGTAGCAGTATAGTAGTGGTGTAGTAACAGTAGTGTAGGAGACAGGTAGCAGTATAGTAGTGGTGTAGTAACAGTAGTGTAGGAGACAGGTAGCAGTATAGTAGTGGTGTAGTAACAGTAGTGTAGGAGACAGGTAGCAGTATAGTAGTGGTATAGTAACAGTAGTGTAGTAGACAGGTAGCAGTATAGTAGTGGTGTAGTAACAGTAGTGTAGGAGACAGGTAGCAGTATAGTAGTGGTGTAGTAACAGTAGTGTAGTAGACAGGTAGCAGTATAGTAGTGGTGTAGTAGACAGGTAGCAGTATAGTAGTGGTGTAGTAACAGTAGTATAGTAGACAGGTAGCAGTATAGTAGTGGTGTAGTAACAGTAGTATAGTAGACAGGTAGCAGTATAGTAGTGGTGTAGTAACAGTAGTGTAGTAGACAGGTAGCAGTATAGTAGTGGTGTAGTAACAGTAGTGTAGTAGACAGGTAGCAGTATAGTAGTGGTGTAGGAGACAGGTAGCAGTATAGTAGTGGCGTAGTAACAGTAGTGTAGGAGACAGGTAGCAGTATAGTAGTGGTGTAGTAACAGTAGTGTAGTAGACAGGTAGCAGTATAGTAGTGGTGTAGTAACAGTAGTGTAGGAGACAGGTAGCAGTATAGTAGTGGTGTAGTAACAGTAGTGTAGGAGACAGGTAGCAGTATAGTAGTGGTGTAGTAAACAGGTAGCAGTATAGTAGTGGTGTAGTAACAGTAGTGTAGGAGACAGGTAGCAGTATAGTAGTGGTGTAGTAGACAGGTAGCAGTATAGTAGTGGTGTAGTAACAGTAGTGTAGGAGACAGGTAGCAGTATAGTAGTGGTGTAGTAGACAGGTAGCAGTATAGTAGTGGTGTAGTAGACAGGTAGCAGTATAGTAGTGGTGTAGTAGACAGGTAGCAGTATAGTAGTGGTGTAGTAACAGTAGTGTAGGAGACAGGTAGCAGTATAGTAGTGGTGTAGTAGACAGGTAGCAGTATAGTAGTGGTGTAGTAACAGTAGTGTAGGAGACAGGTAGCAGTATAGTAGTGGTGTAGTAGACAGGTAGCAGTATAGTAGTGGTGTAGTAGACAGGTAGCAGTATAGTAGTGGTGTAGTAGACAGGTAGCAGTATAGTAGTGGTGTAGTAACAGTAGTGTAGTAGACAGGTAGCAGTGTAGTAGTGGTGTAGTAACAGTAGTGTAGGAGACAGGTAGCAGTATAGTAGTGGTGTAGTAGACAGGTAGCAGTATAGTAGTGGTGTAGTAGACAGGTAGCAGTATAGTAGTGGTGTAGTAGACAGGTAGCAGTATAGTAGTGGTGTAGTAACAGTAGTGTAGTAGACAGGTAGCAGTATAGTAGTGGTGTAGTAACAGTAGTATAGTAGACAGGTAGCAGTATAGTAGTGGTGTAGTAACAGTAGTGTAGTAGACAGGTAGCAGTATAGTAGTGGTGTAGTAACAGTAGTGTAGGAGACAGGTAGCAGTATAGTAGTGGTGTAGTAACAGTAGTGTAGTAGACAGGTAGCAGTATAGTAGTGGTGTAGTAACAGTAGTGTAGGAGACAGGTAGCAGTATAGTAGTGGTGTAGTAACAGTAGTGTAGGAGACAGGTAGCAGTATAGTAGTGGTGTAGTAACAGTAGTGTAGGAGACAGGTAGCAGTATAGTAGTGGTGTAGTAACAGTAGTGTAGGAGACAGGTAGCAGTATAGTAGTGGTGTAGTAACAGTAGTGTAGGAGACAGGTAGCAGTATAGTAGTGGTGTAGTAACAGTAGTGTAGGAGACAGGTAGCAGTATAGTAGTGGTGTAGTAACAGTAGTGTAGTAGACAGGTAGCAGTATAGTAAGTGGTGTAGTAACAGTAGTGTAGTAGACAGGTAGCAGTAGAGTAGTGGTGTAGTAACAGTAGTGTAGTAGACAGGTAGCAGTATAGTAGTGGTGTAGTAACAGTAGTGTAGTAGACAGGTAGCAGTATAGTAGTGGTGTAGTAACAGTAGTGTAGGAGACAGGTAGCAGTATAGTAGTGGTGTAGTAACAGTAGTGTAGTAGACAGGTAGCAGTATAGTAGTGGTGTAGTAACAGTAGTGTAGGAGACAGGTAGCAGTATAGTAGTGGTGTAGTAACAGTAGTGTAGGAGACAGGTAGCAGTATAGTAGTGGTGTAGTAACAGTAGTGTAGACAGAGTAGCAGTATAGTGGTGTAGGAGACAGGTAGCAGTATAGTAGTGGTGTAGTAACAGTAGTGTAGGAGACAGGTAGCAGTATAGTAGTGGTGTAGTAACAGTAGTGTAGGAGACAGGTAGCAGTATAGTAGTGGTGTAGTAACAGTAGTGTAGGAGACAGGTAGCAGTATAGTAGTGGTGTAGTAACAGTAGTGTAGGAGACAGGTAGCAGTATAGTAGTAGTGTAGTAGACAGGTAGCAGTATAGTAGTGGTGTAGTAACAGTAGTGTAGGAGACAGGTAGCAGTATAGTAGTGGTGTAGTAACAGTAGGGTAGGAGACAGGTAGCAGTATAGTAGTGGTGTAGTAGACAGGTAGCAGTATAGTAGTGGTGTAGGAGACAGGTAGCAGTATAGTAGTGGTGTAGTAACAGTAGTGTAGTAGACAGGTAGCAGTATAGTAGTGGTGTAGTAACAGTAGTGTAGTAGACAGGTAGCAGTATAGTAGTGGTGTAGTAACAGTAGTGTAGCAGACAGGTAGCAGTATAGTAGTGGTGTAGTAACAGTAGTGTAGCAGACAGGTAGCAGTATAGTAGTGGTGTAGTAACAGTAGTGTAGCAGACAGGTAGCAGTATAGTAGTGGTGTAGTAACAGTAGTGTAGGAGACAGGTAGCAGTATAGTAGTGGTGTAGTAACAGTAGTGTAGCAGACAGGTAGCAGTATAGTAGTGGTGTAGTAACAGTAGTGTAGCAGACAGGTAGCAGTATAGTAGTGGTGTAGTAACAGTAGTGTAGTAGACAGGTAGCAGTATAGTAGTGGTGTAGTAACAGTAGTGTAGGAGACAGGTAGCAGTATAGTAGTGGTGTAGTAACAGTAGTGTAGGAGACAGGTAGCAGTATAGTAGTGGTGTAGTAACAGTAGTGTAGGAGACAGGTAGCAGTATAGTAGTGGTGTAGTAACAGTAGTGTAGTAGACAGGTAGCAGTATAGTAGTGGTGTAGTAACAGTAGTGTAGGAGACAGGTAGCAGTATAGTAGTGGTGTAGTAACAGTAGTGCAGCAGACAGGTAGCAGTATAGTAGTGGTGTAGTAACAGTAGTGTAGGAGACAGGTAGCAGTATAGTAGTGGTGTAGTAACAGTAGTGTAGTAGACAGGTAGCAGTATAGTAGTGGTGTAGTAACAGTAGTGTAGGAGACAGGTAGCAGTATAGTAGTGGTGTAGTAACAGTAGTGTAGCAGACAGGTGCTGCTATGGTGTTGCTGCCATCTGTTTTGTCACCAAATCCCCATATACTACCCACCACTGCGGCCTGTATGCTCTCGTTGGCTGGCACTCGCTTCATATTCGTCACCAAACCCACTGGCTCCAGGTCATCTACAAGTCTTTGCTAGGTAAAGCCCCGCCTTCTCTCAGCTCACTGGTCACAATAGCAACACCCACCCGTAGCACGCACTCCAGCAGGTATATCTCACCGGTCACTATAGCAACACCCACCCGTAGCACGCACTCCAGCAGGTATATCTCACCGGTCACTATAGCAACACCCACCCGTAGCACGCACTCCAGCAGGTATATCTCACCGGTTACTATAGCAACACCCACCCGTAGCACGCACTCCAGCAGGTATATCTCACCGGTCACTATAGCAACACCCACCCGTAGCACGCACTCCAGCAGGTATATCTCACCGGTCACTATAGCAACACCCACCCGTAGCACGCACTCCAGCAGGTATATCTCACTGGTCACTATAGCAACACCCACCCGTAGCACGCACTCCAGCAGGTATATCTCACTGGTCACCATAGCAACACCCACCCGTAGCACGCGCTCCAGCAGGTATATCTCACTGGTCACCATAGCAACACCCACCCGTAGCACGCACTCCAGCAGGTATATCTCACCGGTCACTATAGCAACACCCACCCGTAGCACGCACTCCAGCAGGTATATCTCACTGGTCACTATAGCAACACCCACCCGTAGCACGCACTCCAGCAGGTATATCTCACTGGTCACCATAGCAACACCCACCCGTAGCACGCGCTCCAGCAGGTATATCTCACTGGTCACCATAGCAACACCCACCCGTAGCACGCACTCCAGCAGGTATATCTCACTGGTCACCATAGCAACACCCACCCGTAGCACGCACTCCAGCAGGTATATCTCACTGGTCACTATAGCAACACCCACCCGTAGCACGCGCTCCAGCAGGTATATCTCACTGGTCACTATAGCAACACCCACCCGTAGCACGCGCTCCAGCAGGTATATCTCACTGGTCACCATAGCAACACCCACCCGTAGCACGCGCTCCAGCAGGTATATCTCACTGGTCACCATAGCAACACCCACCCGTAGCACGCACTCCAGCAGGTATATCTCACTGGTCACTATAGCAACACCCACCCGTAGCACGCGCTCCAGCAGGTATATCTCACTGGTCACCATAGCAACACCCACCCGTAGCACGCGCTCCAGCAGGTATATCTCACCGGTCACTATAGCAACACCCACCCGTAGCACGCGCTCCAGCAGGTATATCTCACTGGTCACCATAGCAACACCCACCCGTAGCACGCACTCCAGCAGGTATATCTCACTGGTCACTATAGCAACACCCACCCGTAGCACGCGCTCCAGCAGGTATATCTCACTGGTCACCATAGCAACACCCACCCGTAGCACGCACTCCAGCAGGTATATCTCACTGGTCACCATAGCAACACCCACCCGTAGCACGCGCTCCAGCAGGTATATCTCACCGGTCACTATAGCAACACCCACCCGTAGCACGCGCTCCAGCAGGTATATCTCACTGGTCACCATAGCAACACCCACCCGTAGCACGCACTCCAGCAGGTATATCTCACTGGTCACTATAGCAACACCCACCCGTAGCACGCGCTCCAGCAGGTATATCTCACTGGTCACCATAGCAACACCCACCCGTAGCACGCACTCCAGCAGGTATATCTCACTGGTCACCATAGCAACACCCACCCGTAGCACGCACTCCAGCAGGTATATCTCACTGGTCACCCCCAAAGTCAATTCCTCCTTTGGCCGCCTTTCCTTCCAGTTCTCTGCTGCCAATGACTGGAACGAACTGCAAAAATCACTGAAGCTGGAGACTCATATCTCCCTCACTAGCTTTAAGCACCAGCTGTCTGAGCAGCTCACAGATCACTGCACCTGTACATAGCCCATCTGTAAATAGCCCATCCAACTATCTCATCCCCATACTATATTTATTTATCTTGCTCTTTTGCACCCCAGTATCTCAACTTGCACATTCATCTTCTGCACATTTATCACTCCAGTGTTTAATTGCTATATTGTAATAACTTCGCCACCACGGCCTATTTATTGCCTTACCTCCCTAATCTTACCTCATTTGCACACACTGTATATATATATATTTATTCTATTGTATTATTGACTGTACGTTTGTTTATTCCATGTGTAACTCTGTGTTGTTGTTTGTGTCGAACTGCTTTGCTTTATCTTGTCCAGGTCGCAGTTGTAAATGAGAACTTGTTCTCAACTGGCTTATCTGGTTAAATAAAGGTGAAATAAAAATAAAATAAAAAACTCTTAAGGAGTTGGGGTATCCGTCCAGGCCGGTCTCACAGCGGACGTTGAGGTGGCAGGTGGTGTCATGACATACATTCTTCAGGGTACAGCCGGAGGACGGGGTAGAGCCCTCCCAACCACGCATACAATCACATCTAGACTGGAAGATCAGATACAGACATTCAGTTACATGATTCCCATTTATTGGAACTTTCACAACGTTCTAGATTCCCTGCACATTCCATCCTTCCGAGAATCTTCCGACCAGGAATCCTGAAAAACTTTTGGATAACGGAATTTTGCAACCAACTAACACACCGAGTTACACTGGAGTTACACTGGAGTTACACCCTATCCTTCTAACTCAACTATACACACAGTTGTGGCTGCTTTGCATGATGCATTGTTGTCTCTACCTTCTTGCCCTTTGTGGTGTTGTCTGTGCCCAATAATGTTTGTACCATGTTTTGTGCTTCTGCCTTGTCAAATCAAATCAAATTGTATTTGTCACATGAGCTGAATACAACAGGTGAAATGCTTACTTACAAGAACTTAACCAACAATGCTTTATTTTTATTTTTTAAATAATTAGTTTTAAGTAAAAAATAAAGATAACAAATAATTAAACAGCATCAGTAAAATAAAAAGCAAGGCTATATACAGGTGGAAACCGGTACAGAGTCAATGCGCGGGTGCACCGGTTAGTTGAGGTAATTGAGGTAATATGTACATGTAGGTAGAGTTAAAGTGACTATGCATAGATAATAAACAGAGAGTAGCAGCAGCATAAAGGGGGGGGATACAAATAGTCTGTGTAGACATTTTATTAGATGTTCAGGAGTCTCATGGGTAGAAGCTGTTAAGAAGCCTTTTGGACCTGGACGTGGCGCGCCTGCACCGCTTGCCGTGCGGTAGCAGAGAGAACAGGCTATGACTATGTTGTGTTGCTACCATGCTGTGTTGACATGTGTTGCTGCCTTGCTATGTTGTTGTTGTCTTAGGTCTCTCTTTATGTCGTGTTGTTGTGTCCCTCTTGTTGTGATGTGTGTTTGGTCCTATATTTTTATTTAATGTATTTTTAATCCCAGGAGGCCTTTTGCCATTTGGTAGGCCGTCATTGTAAATAAGAATTTGTTCTTAACTGACTTGCCTAGTTAAGGGATCAGACCCTTTTTTTCAATTTTCTCCTAAAATGACATACCCAAATCTAACTGCCTGTAGCTCAGGACCTGAAGCAAGGATATGCATATTATTGATACCATTTGAAAGGAAACACTTTGAAGTTTGTGGCAATGTGAAATGAATGTAGTAGAATATAACACAATAGATCTGTTAAAAGATAATACAAACAAAAACATGTTTTCTGTATTTTTCTGTACCATCTTTGAAATGCAAGAGAAAGGCCATAATGTATTATTCCAGCCCAGGTGAAATTTAGATTTTGGCCACTAGATGGCAGCAGTGTATGTGCAACGTTTTAGACTGATCCAATGAACCATTGCATTTCTGTTCAAAATGTTGTATCAAGACGACCCAAATGTGCCTAGTTTGTTTATTAATGCATTTTCAAGTTCATAACTGTGCACTCTCCTCAAACAATAGCTTGGTATTCTTTCACTGTAATTGCTACTGTAAATTGGACAGTGCAGTTATATTAACAAGAATTTAAGCTTTCTGCCAATATCAGATATGTCTATGTCCTGGGAAATGTTCTTGTTACTTACAACCTCATGCTAATCACATTAGCCTACGTTAGCTCAACTGTCCCGTGGGGGGGACACCAATCCTTTAACAGTATATGATGGTGAGTTGAGAATACAATCAGAAATCCTCTTAGAATAATTTGCAATTGACAGCCCCAATTAAAAAATGTAACATTGGCAGTTCGTTACATAATTTGTCACAAGAATTTTCAGATATCAAAATGGGACAAAAAAAGTTTGGGAACTAGGGTGAGTCACTCTTACCGACCGCGCTCTCTCTCTCTCTCGGGTGAGTCACTCTCTTACCACTCTCTCTCTCTCTCTCTCTCTCTCTCTCTCTCTCTCTCTCTCTCTCTCTCTCTAGGGTGAGTCACTCTCTTACCACTCTCTCTCTTTCTCTCTCTCTCTCTCTCGCTCTCTCTCTCTAGGGTGAGTCACTCTCTTACCACTCTCTCTCTCTCTCTCTCTCTCTCTCTCTCTCTCTCTCTCTCTCTCTCTCTCTCTCTCTCTCTCTCTCTCTCTCTCTCTCTAGGGTGAGTCACTCTCTTACCACTCTCTCTATCTCTCTCTCTCTCTCTCTCTCTCTCTCTAGGGTAAGTCACTCTCTTACCTCTCTCTCTCTCTCTCTCTCTAGAGTGAGTCTCGCTCTTACCTCTCTCTCTCTCTCTTTAGGGTATGTCACTCTCTTACCGACCGCGCTCTCTCTCTCTCTCTCTCTCTCTCTCGGGTGAGTCACTCTCTTACCACTCTCTCTCTCTCTCTCTCTCTCTCTCTCTCTCTCTCTCTCTCTCTCTCTCTCTAGGGTGAGTCATGCTCTTACAGACCTCTCTCTTTCCCTCCATAGTAACCTGTGAATGTGTTGTCTGCAGCATTCGGGCACATGACAGCTCGATCAGCTGTTCGATTTCACTTACTGGTATGTCAACTGAGCCAGGATCACAGTCAAATGGATTTCGCTGATTCGGTCTGTAGAATGTTGTTGTATTTATGCTTCTGCGTTCAGTTCAGAGTCCCAAATACTCCTGTTACAAAGGCAAGGAGACACATTGAATGTTGTTGTATTTATGCTTCTGCGTTCAGTTCAGAGTCCCAAATACTCCTGTTACAAAGGCAAGGAGACACATTTTCTTTTCATGACACAGAAAGTCAGTTCCTCTCTGAATATATATTTTTTTTTTAAAACAACACTTCCCCTCGATAACACCCAAGCCTCTGTGTGAAGTTAAACCTTGTCATGCCCTGATCTCATATCTCCAGATAGTTTTGTGAACAGGCGTGCGCGATGTAGTTTACAAGTTTCCTGCTGCGTATCTCTGAGTTCTGCGCTCAGCTCTTTTGCCGTGACAGAGGGAGACAGATTCATAACTAAAGTGTAGAGGCTTGCCCAACGTCTAGTGGTAGATGGAGCCTCATCTGCACAAAAGCCCACCATTCGATCCCATGGAATCTGTTTTTCATCAATATAGCCACGCAGCACACTGAACATCCCCTGTGCTGTCTCTCTCTCTCTCTACGGTGAGTCACGCTCTTATCGACCTCTCTATCGCTCTCTGTCTCTCTCAATTCAACTCAATTCAATTCAAGGGTTTTATGGGCCAAAGCAAGTGAAGTAGATAATATACAGAAGTGAAATAAACAATTAAAATGAACAGTAAACATTACACATACAGACGTTTCAAAACAATAAAGACATTACAAATGTCATATTATGTCTATATACAGTGTTGTAATGATGTGCAAATGGTTAAAGTACACAAGGGAAAATAAATAACATAAATATGGGTTGTATTTACAATGGTGTTTGTTCTTCACTGGTTGCCCTTTTCTTGTGGCAACAGGTTACAAATCTTGCTGCTGTGATGGCACACTGTGGTATTTCACCCAGTAGATATGAGAGTTTATCAAAACCTGGTTTGTTTCAGAATTATTTTTGGCTCTGTGTAATCTGAGGGAAATATGTGTCTCTAATATGGTCATACATTTGGCAGGAGGTTAGGAAGTGCAGCTCAGTTTCCAACTCATTTTGTGGGCAGTGTGCACATAGGCAGACCTGGCTCTCAAGAGAAGACAGGCTATGGTGGCCTTTCTCAATAGCAAGGCTATGCTCACTGAGTCTGTACATAGTTAAAACCCCTCAGTGGTGTAGTATAGTAGTAAAACCCCTTTCCTTAAGTTTGAGTCAGTCACAGTGGTCAGGTATTCTGCCACTGTGTACTCTCGGTTTAGGGCCAAATAGCATTCTAGTTTGCTCAGTTTTGTTGTTAATTCTTTCCAATGTGTCAAGTAATCATCTTTTTGTTTTCTCATGATTTGGTTGGGTCTAATTGTGTTGCTGTCCTGGGGCTCTGTGGGGTCTGTTTGTGAAGAGAGCCCCAGGACCAGCTTGCTTAGGGGACTCTTCACCAGGTTCATCTCTCTGTAGGTGATGACTTTGTTATGGAAGGTTTGGGAATCGCTTCCTTTCAGGTGGTTGTAGAATTTAACAGCTCTTTTCTGTATTTTGATAATTAGCGGGTATCGGCCTAATTCTGCTCTGCATGCATTATTTGGTGTTTTATGTTGTACACAAAGGATATTTTTGCAGAATTCTGCATGCAGAGTCTCAATTTGGTGTTTGTCCCATTTTGTGAATTCTTGGTTGCTGAGCGGACCCCAGACCTCACAACCATAAAGGGCAATGGGTTCTATAACTGATTCAAGTATTTTTTGCCAGGTCCTAATTGGGATGTCGAATTTTATGTTACTTTGATGGCATAGAATGTCCTTCTTGCCTTGTCACTCAGATCGTTCACAGCTTTGTGGAAGTTACCTGTGGCGCTGATGTTTAGGCCGAGGTAGGTATTGTTTTTTGTGTGCTCTAGGGCAACGGTGTCTAGACGGAATTTGTATTTGTGGTCCTGGCGACTGGACCATTTTTGGAACACCATTATTTTGATCTTACTGAGATTTACTGTCAGGGCCCAGGTCTGGCAGAATCTGTGCAGGAGATCTAGGTGCTGCTGTAGGCCCTCCTTGGTTGGTGACAGAAACACCAGATCATCAGCAAACAGTAGACATTTGACTTCAGATTCTAGTAGGGTGAGGCCGGGTGCTGCACACTGTTCTAGTAGGGTGAGGCCCTCGCCAATTGTTGATAAATATGTTGAAGAGGGTGGGGCTTAAGCTGCATCCCTGTCTCAGCCCACGGCCCTGTTGGAAGAAATGTTTTTTTTTGCCAATTTTAACCAAACACTTGTTGTTTGTGTACATGGATTTTATAATGTCGTATGTTTTTCCCCCAACACCACTTATAGCAGACCCTCGAGCCAAATTGAGTCAAATACTTTTTTAAAAATCAACAAAGCATGAGAATACTTTGGTTTATTTGCTTGTCAATTAGGGTGTGCAGGGTGAATACATGGTCTGTCGTACAATAATTTGGTAAAAGCCAATTTGACATTTGCTCAGTGCATTGTTTTCACTGAGGAAATGTACCAGTCTGCTGTTAATGATAATGCAGAGGATTTCCCCAAGGTTGCTGTTGACGCATATCCCACGCTAGTTATTGGGGTTAAATTTGTCTTCAATTTTGTGGTTTGGGGTGATCAGTCCTTTTGTTCCAAATATTGGGGAAGGATACCAGAGCTAAGGATGATGTTAAAGAGTTTAAGTATAGCCAATTGTAATTTATTGTCTGTGTATTTTATAATTTCATTGAGGATACCATCAACACCACAGGCCTTTTAAAGTTGGAGGGTTTGTATTTTGTCCTGTAGTTCATTCAATGTAATTGGAGAATCCAGTGGGTTCTGGTAGTCTTTAATAGTTGATTCTAAGATTTGTATTTGATCATGTATATGTTTATGCTCTTTGTTCTTTGATATAGAGCCTAAAAGATTGAAGAAGTGGTTTATCCGTACATCTCCATTTTAGATAGATAATTCTTCGTGTTGTTGTTTGTTTAGTGTTTTCCAATTTTCCCAGAAGTGGTTAGAGTCTATGGATTCTTCAGTTACATTGAGCTGATTTCTGACGTGCTGTTCCTTCTTTTTCCGTAGTGTATTTCTGTATTGTTTTAGTGATTCACCATAGTGAAGGCGTAGACTCAGGTTTTCTGGGTGTCACGTGCCTGACCTGTTTTCTGTTAGTTTTGTATGTGTTAGTTGGTCAGGACGTGAGTTTGGGTGGGCAGTCTATGTTTTCTGTTTCTATGTTGGTTTAAAGGGTGACCTAATATGGCTCTCAATTAGAGGCAGGTGGTTTTCATTTCCTCTGATTGAGAGTCATATTAAGGTAGGTGTTTTCACACTGTTTGTTTGTGGGTGGTTGTTTCCTGTGTCAGTGTTTGTTGCACCATACGGGACTGTTTCGTTCGTTCATCGTTTTATGTAGTCATTTTTCCGTTTTTCGTTCTTCGTGTTTTATGTAAGTTCGTATGTTCAGGTTTGTCTACATTCGTTTTGTTATTTTGTTTATTATCAAGTATAGTTCGTTTTTCGTCTTGTTTGAATAAATATCATGTCATTTCACAACGCTGCAGTTTGGTTCTTCATCGGATGAAGAGGAGGAGGAACGCCGTTACACTGGGTCTCTATGTTTTTGGTTGGATAGGTTTCTCAATTTCTTTCTTAGGTTTTTCCTTTCTTCATCAAACCATTTGTCATTGTTCATTTTTTTGATTTGATAGGGTAACTGAGAGGTCAAATATACTGTTTAGGTTTTCTACTGCCAAGTTTATACCTTCACTATTACAGTGGAACGTTTTGTCCAGGAAGTTGTCTAAAAGGGATTGAATATGTTGTTGCCTAATTGTTTTTTGGTTGGTTTCCACACTACTTTCCTTCCATCTGTAGTATTTCTTAATATTATTCAGTTCCTTTGGTTTTGATGCCTCATGATTGAGTATTGCTCTGTTCAAGTAGACTGTGATTTTGCTGTGATCTGAAAGGGGTGTCAGTGGGCTGATTGGGAACGCTCTGAGAGACTCTGGGTTGAGGTCAGTGATAAAGTAGTCTATAGTGCTACTGCCAAGAGATGAGCTATAGGTGTACCTACCATAGGAGTCTCTTCAAAGCCTACCATTGACTATGTACATACCCAGCATGTGACAGAGCTGCAGGAGTTGTGACCTGTTTTTGTTGGTTATGTTGTCATAGTTGTGTCTAGGGGGGCATATGGGGGAGGGAATGCTGTCACCTCCAGGCAGGTGTTTGTCCTCCTGTGTGCTGAGGGTGTCAGGTTCTTGTCCAGTTCTGGCATTTAGGTCACCACAGATTAGTACATGTCCCTGGGCCTGGAAATGATCGATTTCCCCCTCCAGGATGGAGAAGCTGTCTTCATTAAAGTATGGGGATTCTAGTGGGGGGATATAGGTAGCACACAGGAGGACATTTGTCTATGTTAAGATCATTTCCTTTTGAATTTCTATCCTATAATTTCTAATTTCTGGTCCCGTGTGGCTCAGTTGGTAGAGCATGGTGCTTGCAACGCCAGGGTTGTGGGTTCAATTCCCACGGGGGGACCAGGGTTCAATTCCCACGGGGGGACCAGGATGAATATGTATGAACTTTCCAATTTGTAAGTCGCTCTGGATAAGAGCGTCTGCTAAATGACTTAAATGTAAATGTAAATGTACATTTAATGGAGTGAGTTAGGTCTGCTCTATACCAAATTAGCATAATGTGAGTCTCTTCCCTGTTTCACACCTGGTAGTTTGGTGGATGGGACTACCAGCTCTCTGTAACCTAGAGGGCAACCAGTGGGTCCGTCTCCTCTATACCACCCACCTGGTAGTGTGGTGGATGGGACTACCAGCTCTCTGTAACCTAGAGGGCAACCAGTGGGTCCGTCTCCTCTTTACCATGTTTCTTGTAGGGTGACAATGTCTGTATTTTCGATATCTTTCAAGTCCAGTTTCCTGCTCTCTAGGCCAAAGGCAGATGACCTCAGGCCTGGGATATTCCAGGATGAGATGGTGAAGGCTTTGTGTTCCATAAAGACAGATGACCTCAGGCCTGGGATATTCCAGGATGAGATGGTGAAGGCTTTGTGTTCCATAAAGACAGATGACCTCAGGCCTGGGATATTCCAGGATGAGATGGTGAAGGCTTTGTGTTCCATAAAGACAGATGACCTCAGGCCTGGGATATTCCAGGATGAGATGGTGAAGGCTTTGTGTTCCATAAAGGCAGATGACCTCAGGCCTGGGATATTCCAGGATGAGATGGTGAAGGCTTTGTGTTCCATAAAGACAGATGACCTCAGGCCTGGGATATTCCAGGATGAGATAGTGAAGGCTTTGTGTTCCATAAAGTGTCCAATGTTGTTAGTCTTGGGGTTTGGCCTCAGACCAGTAAGTGTGAGCAGAGCCTGCTGAGCATCTGGTACATTCCATTGGTTTGGACTAGTGTAAGAGTGGGGGTTGGGCCTCAGACCAGTAAGTGTGAGCAGAGCCTGCTGAGCATCTGGTACATTCCATTGGTTTGGACTAGTGTAAGAGTGGGGGTTGGGCCTCAGACCAGTAAGTGTGAGCAGAGCCTGCTGAGCATCTGGTACATTCCATTGGTTTGGACTAGTGTAAAGAGTGGGGGCCGGGCCTGTTTGCCTGCTCACGGCCTGGGTGTATGTGTGACTTCCATGTTGAGGCACTCTTTGCGGGATTAGGGGGCATGGGGTAGGCAGGAGGGGCATAGGTCTGATCTGAGGGGTCTAAATGGGGTGTGGGCATGGTTGACTTGGGGGGGGTGTTCATTGGTGGGGGTGTGGATGTGGCTGGTAGTGTTGTGGTCTGGATGTAGGTCCTCTCGGCGTGGGTCCTCTATAATGGAGGTCCGGGGGGGTCCCGCAAGTCTGGGAGTGTCTCGCTGGTCTGGGCGGCGTGTCTATTGATTTGTTGCTCCTGTGTGAAGTGTTGGGGCTGAGTTTGAGAGCGATGTCCTTTAGGGTCCGGGCGAAGATGGGCACTGCTTCCTTGTAGAGGTGGACATGGTCGTAAAGGCTGTTCAAGTCCAGGGTGGAGTGGTGGGCCAGGAAAACATTTGGTTTTGAGGCACAGTGACGGGAAATACTTGCGTTTACCCGCTGTATGGTAGCAGGGTGGAAGTATTTTCGTGGTAGCAGGGTGGATATAACTGCTTGTGCATTGGGGAAAGTAGAAGAAGCTTTTTCAATCACTCCCATCAGTGCTGTGGCCACCCTTTCCTGCTGTGTTCTCAGGTGGTTTGTGCCTGTGTGTATTATTATGTGGCTGGGTGAACCTAGTTGGTCCTCAGACAGAAGGTCTAGGGAACGCTGGGTGAACCTAGTTGGTCCTCAGACAGAAGGTCTAGGGAACGCTGGGTAGTTGGTCCTCAGACAGAAGGTCTAGGGAACGCTGGGTAGTTGGTCCTCAGACAGAAGGTCTAGGGAACGCTGGGTGTTTGGTCCTCAGACAGAAGGTCTAGGGAACGCTGGGTGAACCTAGTTGGTCCTCAGACAGAAGGTCAGGGAACGCTGGGTGAACCTAGTTGGTCCTCAGACAGAAGGTCTAGGGAACGCTGGGTGAACCTAGTTGGTCCTCAGACAGAAGGTCTAGGGAACGCTGGGTGAACCTAGTTGGTCCTCAGACAGAAGGTCTAGGGAACGCTGGGTGAACCTAGTTGGTCCTCAGACAGAAGGTCTAGGGAACGCTGGGTGAACCTAGTTGGTCCTCAGACAGAAGGTCTAGGGAACGCTGGGTAGTTGGTCCTCAGACAGAAGGTCTAGGGAACGCTGGGTAGTTGGTCCTCAGACAGAAGGTCTAGGGAACGCTGGGTGAACCTAGTTGGTCCTCAGACAGAAGGTCTAGGGAACGCTGGGTGAACCTAGTTGGTCCTCAGACAGAAGGTCTAGGGAACGCTGGGTGAACCTAGTTGGTCCTCAGACAGAATGTCTAGGGAACGCTGGGTGAACCTAGTTGGTCCTCAGACAGAAGGTCTAGGGAACGCTGGGTGAACCTAGTTGGTCCTCAGACAGAAGGTCTAGGGAACGCTGGGTGTTTGGACACACTGAGTTTGGACACACATTTTCTTGTATATATTTCCAGTTTGAGTCCATAAGGAGTACAATCTGTGTCTTGTGTATGTCCTCAGTGGGGGGGTTGTCAGGAGGGGGGGGTTGTCAGGAGGGGGGGTTGTCAGGAGGGGGGATTTTGTCAGGAGGGCTTTCAGGGTGGTTGACTCTCTAGTCTATCTCTTTCATTCTCTCTCTCTCTCTCTCTCTCTCTCTCTCTCGCTCGTTCTCTCTCTTACGTTCTCTCTCCTCTCTCTCTCTCTCTCTCTCTCTCTCTGCTCTGCTCTGCATGTGATTTCATCTCCATCTATCTGTATATTCCACACCACTCTCTTCAGGAAATTCTGTCCCCTTTAATCGTCGACATTGTAAACTAGCAGCTAGCCAGTTGCAGCACTCCTTTTCAGACACCTTAGAGTTGATCCTGGTTAGCCGATTTATCTTGTTATCCTGGCTACAGGGTTATGCTGCGAATATGGACAGCATGAGTGTAGTTATTCTAAGATGCTGGTTGGTCAGTCAGCCAGCCAACCAGTAAGCCAGTTATGCTGTGATCTTGGTAATCATCAGTAGAATGCTGACTAGATCCTGTGATCCTGAAAACTGTTTCTTTTCCAGGTAATTAAACGACAGACCTTGTGTCAGAACATTGGCAGTGCTGTTACCATGGAGACTGGCAAGCGAGGCTTGGTGAATGTGATAGCGACAGGCATCAGCTCCGTCTCAGAGCAGAGAGAGGACAGCATCAACAACAGCATGCCACTCCGGGCTCCTCTAACCACCTTGTTCCTCCACACAGTGCCAGGCCTTTCTTCACACCCCCAGGCTCAGCCAGCTGCCTCCCTGGACTCCACGACCCTCCGTCTGTCCATCCCTCAGCAGGGCTCCACAGACTCCCTACCCTTCCTGACTCTCCACCTACCAGCCAGGCTGCAGCTGCACCAGCAGGCCCCACAATCAGGCCTGGGGGCGCATGTGTCCCTGAGGGCCACTGTGTCTGCAGCCAGACCCTCTAGGTCCGCTGGGAAGCACCTGTGTCCTCACTGCGGCCGGGACTGCATGAAGCCCAGCGTCCTGGAGAAACACCTGCGCTGCCACACCGGGGAGCGGCCCTACCCCTGCACCACCTGCGGCATCTCTTTCAAGACCCAGAGCAACCTCTACAAGCACCGCCGTACACAGGCCCACGCGCGCCTCAACTCCGGGTCAGGGCAGAGGTCGCTCGGATCTCTGGGCAGTCTACAAGGTCACTCCTCCCTGAGCAGCTTGGACAGTCTGCAGGGACACCAAGCCAGTCTGCAAGGTCACTCATCCGTGGGATCGATGGACAGTCTGGGCAGTCTACAGGGCCATTCCTCAGTGAGCAGCTTGGACAGTCTACAGGGCTATTCCTCCCTGGGCAGTCAGGACAGTCTGCAGGGACACCGTCTGCAAGGTCACCAGGACAGTCTATTCAGTTTACATGGTTCCAGGGATACCCTCACCTCCAGCCCCTCTCTAGATACCCTCAACCAGGACCCAGGCAGTCTGGAGAATGGTAGCGCTCTCTCTGCTACCACCACCACCCTCTCCCGCAGCCCTGGCCAGAGGAGTGGGACAGAAACAGGTAGAGACACAGACAGAGACCCAGACACAGGCGGGGCCCTGCAGCAGGCTGGGTTAGAGGGTGTCCTCCTGGCTGCTGGGGGGAAACAGAGTATAGAGTTATCCAAGAGGAGGAGAGAAGCGGAGGATACGAGGGACGAAAGGAGAGAGAGCAGGAAGGATAAAGAGAGAGAGAAGTCAGTGTTGACCCTGTCCCGCCACCTCCCGCTGCGGAGACAGCAGGCTGCCATCTTGTCTCAGTGGGAGGGTTCTCTGGCTAGGGGGATGGCCCTGAACCAAGACAACTTCCTATCTAGAGGGAAGTCCCAGAGCCACGACAGCACAGACTCCGGCTACAGCGAGACCTCCAGTCCTGGGTCTGGACCACACAACCACAACCCTGGGTCTGGACCACACAACCACAACCCTGGGTCTGGACCACACAACCCTGGGTCTGGACCACACAGCCCTGGGTCTGGACCACACAACCCTGGGTCTGGACCACACAACCCTGGGTCTGGACCACACAACCCTGGGTCTGGACCACACAACCACAGCCCTGGGTCTGGACCACACAACCCTGGGTCTGGACCACAACACCCTGGGTCTGGACCACAACACCCTGGGTCTGGACCACACAGCCCTGGGTCTGGACCACACAGCCCTGGGTCTGGACCACACAACCACAGCCCTGGGTCTGGACCACACAACCCTGGGTCTGGACCACAACACCCTGGGTCTGGACCACAACACCCTGGGTCTGGACCACACAGCCCTGGGTCTGGACCACACAACCACAGCCCTGGGTCTGGACCACACAACCCTGGGTCTGGACCACACAACCCTGGGTCTGGACCACACAACCCTGGGTCTGGACCACACAACCCTGGGTCTGGACCACACAACCCTGGGTCTGGACCACACAACCACAGCATGGAGTCAGTGGCAGAGTCTATTATGGAGATACACGACCAGCCGGACAGCTTCCACACACAGCCTGATCAAACGAACACCACACACACACATACACTTACACAGCCTTCACACACAACCACACAGATCAACGCCACGTACACACCCTCACAGCCAGAACTCACCGTGTCTCAGCCCAGGAGCACAGTTTCAGGCCTGGCCCAGCAGAGTCTTGAAGAGAGAATCTCTAAGCTGATCTCAGAGAACGATGCAGTGGTGGAGGACAAACATCTGAACACAGTCCGACCCAGGAAGACCCTCCTGTCCAAACAGGGCAGCATCGACCTGCCAATGCCCTACACCTATAAAGATTCCTTCCACTTCGATTTGAAGACCAGCAACAGGCCTCCTACAGCCAGCGCTGGCATGGCCTGGCAGAGAGGGGACAGGGGAGAAGGGTGGCCAGGTCTGTATAGTTCGGGGCCTACCCAGACCTCCACCAGCCTGGAGCAGGGGCATCATGCCCCCCTGACCCGCAGTAGCTCCCTGCCCCACTGTGTGGGCCTTCAGCGTACAGACAGAGCCAGCTTCGCCTCTCCTCACATCACCCATCCTCACCAAAGAGACTGGCTATACCTGGGCCGTAAGGGCAGCTCTGGACTACTTTACCCAGTAGGCTTTGCCACCAAGTCTGTGGACCATCGTGCATCAGGCCACCGCATGCTGGTCAGACAGGCGGCCGTGGACAACCTCCCGACGGACGGACCGTTGACGTTAGCAGCAGGCGACAATGTCATTCCCTGCGGTCTTGGCTCAGATGGAGACGGAGGCGCGGATGGAGAGCTGAGTAGAAAGAGTCGTAGGAAGAAGTCCCAGAAGTTTGCCTACAGTAAGTGGTACAAGTATGGAGGAGGAGGAGGGACGTTCACAAAGCTCTACAGCCCAGAGAAGGCAGCTGATCCGGGTGTGTTGAAGGCTAAAAGGTCATTAGCTGGTCTGGAGCCAGAGAGGGTCCTGGGGGTTCAGAGAGGCCCAGCAGTCAGCAGAGACCTGATGACATCACTGGTCTCAAGTAGTGCCACTGTGTGTCTTCCATCCTGTCTCCAAGACAACCTTTCACCTGTCAATCATGTCCACTCATATCAAACAGCCAGTCATCTCCATAACACACCCACTTCCTGTCTCACACCCAGTCATCTCCATACCACACACACTTCCTGTCTCACACCTAGTCATCTCCATACCACACACACTTCCTGTCTCACACCCAGTCATCTCCATACCACACCCACTTCCTGTCTCACACCCAGTCATCTCCATACCACACACACTTCCTGTCTCACACCCAGTCATCTCCATACCACACACACTTCCTGTCTCACACCCAGTCATCTCCATACCACACCCACTTCCTGTCTCACACCCAGTCATCTCCATACCACACCCACTTCCTCTCTCAAACATCCCCTCCAGAGAACCCAGTCCGTCTCAAAAGAAGCGTTTTCTAACAGGACTGACTGTGTGTCTATGACAGTGACCCACCAGGAGAAACACACCAACTGTGTGTCTCAACGATGTGGAAGCCATGTTCCCTCAGAGAGGAAGAAGCAGAAGATTGAGAATTCCCTTCTGGAGGGAGGAGGAGGCCTAAACAGCAGCAGTAAACTGAACCAACTGCCTGGCCTGAACCAACTGCCTGGCCTGAACCAACTGCCTGGCCTGAACCAACTCTCATCCTCAGTCAGAGGTGGGATAGCCAAGCCCTCCTCCTCCTCCTCCTCTTATTCAGCCAAGACCAGTTTCCTCCCTAAGTACCAGTTGATGCTTCCTACAGACTCAGGGCCTACGGGCCTCACCCCAACACAACCTATAGGCTCTGTTAGTGTTCCATCAGTCACAGGCTTAGGACAGGGTCAGCGCAGGTCTGCTACACCTGTGACAGGCTTAGGACAGGGTCAGCGCAGGTCTGCTACACCTGTGACAGGCTTAGGACAGGGTCAGCGCAGGTCTGCTACACCTGTGACAGGCTTAGGACAGGGTCAGCGCAGGTCTGCTACACCTGTGACAGGCTTAGGACAGGGTCAGCGCAGGTCTGCTACACCTGTGACAGGCTTAGGACAGGGTCAGCGCAGGTCTGCTACACCTGTGACAGGCTTAGGACAGGGTCAGCGCAGGTCTGCTACACCTGTGACAGGCTTAGGACAGGGTCAGCGCAGGTCTGCTACACCTGTGACAGGCTTAGGACAGGGTCAGTGCAGGTCTGCTACACCTGTGACAGGCTTAGGACAGGGTCAGTGCAGGTCTGCTACACCTGTGACAGGCTTAGGACAGGGTCAGTCTGCTACACCTGTGACAGGCTTAGGACAGGGTCAGTCTGCTACACCTGTGACAGGCTTAGGACAGGGTCAGTCTGCTACACCTGTGACAGGCTTAGGACAGGGTCAGTCTGCTACACCTGTGACAGGCTTAGTTCAAAGCCAGTCTGCTACACCTGTTTCTGTTCAGAGTCAGCATGCCAAACCATCCATAGCATTGGTTCAAAGCCAGTTTGCTACCATCACAGCCACAGCGGAGAAGCAATGTGCCACACCACCCACAGCCTTAGTACAGAGCATGCCCTGGAAAACATCAGTACATGGTCAGTGTGTTACACTCAACATCCCTTCCACCCTCCACCCTGCTCTCACAGTAGCAGACCATGTCAACCCTCTAACCTATGTTACTACAGAGGTCACCCCTGTAACGTATGTTACTACAGAGGTCAACCCTCTAACCTATGTTACTACAGAGGTCAACCCTCTAAGCTATGTTACTACAGAGGTCAACCCTCCGTGTCATACGATGGCAGCTTTAGCATGCCATACCATTCCATTCACTGAAACACAATCATCACCACACCATACATCCGTAGCATACCCTGCTATACCATTCACTGTTAGTCACAGCAGCCAGTCAGAGGGTCAGAAGGTGTTCCACGTGAGGACAGCGGACCTCCACATCTGTCTCCAGCTCATCTCAGACGAACAGCTGGCGCTCATAGAGCCTCAGATAGAACGGCAGGAAATGACATCAGAGCCTCAGATAGGACGGCGGGATATGACATCAGAGCCTCAGATAGGACGGCGGGATATGACATCAGAGCCTCAGATAGGACGACGGGATATGACATCAGAGCCTCAGATAGAACGACGGGATATGACATCAGAGCCTCAGATAGAACGGCGGGATATGACATCAGAGCCTCAGATAGGACGACAGGATATGACATCAGAGCCTCAGATAGAACGGCAGGATATGACATCAGAGGAAGGGCCTTCTCATGGAGCGATGGAAGTAGCGGTGGATCCAGTAGGAACCACAACAATAAAGGAAGCACTCCAAACCAGTTCATGTATTCCACCTGACGCTGAAACACAGGGGGGGGCAGTAAAGGATGTAACACACAGGAGGACAGCAAAGCATGTGACACAGGAAGTCACAGGATCTATGGACCCAGTAGAACCTTCTTCATCACAACATGAGAACAGCAGAGGTTTCTCTGGCGATGAAGAGTGGCAGCATTCAGCAGCAGTATGTTGTCATGACCTGGACCAGCCCTCAACAGACTCTAGTCCTGTAACTCCTCTTACTCAGCGACATTGGGGGAAACCTCTAATTCATATGGGCACCCTAGTCAATGCATCAATTATAATGGGCATCCCTATTCAATGGGCATCCCTATTCAATGGGCATCCCTATTCAATATAGGCAGATATGTTACTGACTGGGTAAAGTCTCTTTAGGCAGATATGTTACTGACTGGGTAAAGTCTCTTTAGGCAGATATGTTACTGACGGTGTAAAGTCTCTATAGGCAGATATGTTACTGACTGGGTAAAGTCTCTTTAGGCAGATATGTTACGACTGCGGTAAAGTCTCTTGTCTTAGATATGTTACTGACTGGGTAAAGTCTCTATAGGCAGATATGTTACTGACTGGGTAAAGTCTCACTTTAGGCAGATATGTTACTGACTGGGTAAAGTCTCTATAGGAGATATGTTACTGACCGGTAAGTCTCTATAGGCAGATATGTTTACTGACTGGGTAAAGTCTTATAGGCAGATATTGTTACTGACTGGGTAAAGTCTTATAGGCAGATATGTTACTGAATGGGTAAGTCTTTAGGCAGATATGTTACTGACGGGTAAAGTCTCTATAGGCAGAATGTTACTGACTGGGTAAAGTCTTATAGACAGATATGTTACTGACTGGGTAAAGTTCTATAGGAAGATGTTACTGACTGGGTAAGTCTCTATAGGCAGATGTTACTGACTGGGTAAAGTCTCTATAGGCAGATATGTTACTGACGGGTAAAGTCTCTTTAGGCAGATATGTACTGACTGGGTAAAGTCTCTTTAGGCAGATATGGTACATGCTGGGTAAAAGTCTCTTAGGCAGATATGTTACTGACTGGGTAAAGTTCTTTAGGCAGATATTACTGACTGGTAAAGTCTCTATTAGGCAGATATGTTACTGACTGGGTAAAGTCTCTTTAGGCAGATATGTTACTGACTGGGTAAGCTCTTTAGCAGATATGTATTGACTGGGTAAAGTCTCTATAGGCAGATATGTTACTGACTGGGGAAAGTCTCTATAGGCAGATATGTTACTGACTGGGTAAAGTCTCTTTAGGCAGATATGTTACTGACTGGTAAAGTCTCTATAGGCAGATATGTTACTGACTGGTAAAGTCTCTATAGGCAGATATGTTCTAGACTGGGTAAGTCTCTATAGGCAGATATGTTACTGATGGGTAAAGTCTCTATTAGGCAGATATGTACGACTGGGTAAAGTCTCTAGGCAGATATGTTACTGACGGGTAAAGTCTCTATAGGCAGATATGTTACTGACTGGGGAAAGTCTCTATAGGCAGATATGTTACTGACTGGGTAAAGTCTCTTTAGCAGTATGTTACTGACTGGGGTTAAAGTCTCTATAGGCAGATATGTTACTGACTGGGTAAAGTCTCTTAGGCAGATATGTTACTGACTGGGTAAAGTCTCTTAGGCAGATATGTTACTGACTGGGTAAAGTTCTTTAGGCAGATATGTTACTGACTGGGTTAAAGTCTCTATAGGCAGATATGTTACTGACTGGGTAAAGTTCTTAGGCAGATATGTTACGACTGGTAAAGTTCTAGGCAGATATGTTACTGACTGGGTAAAGTCTCTTAGGCAGATATGTTACTGACTGGGTAAAGTCTCTATAGCGATATGTTACTGACTGGGTTAAGTCTCTATAGGCAGATATGTTACGACTGGGTAAAGTCTCTATAGGCAGATATGTTACTGAGGTAAGTACTAAGGATTAGATTGACTGGGTAAAGTCTCTATAGGCAGATATGTTATGACTGGGTAAAGTCTCTAGCAGACATGCTATGAATGGGTAATCTTAGGCAGATAGTTACTGACGGGTAAAGTCTCTATAGACAGATATGTTACTGACTGGGTAAAGTCTCTTTTAGGCAGATATGTTACTCGACTGGGTAAAGTCTCTTAGGCAGATATGTTACTGACTGGGAAAGTCTCTTTAGGCAGATAGTTACTGACGGAAAGTCCTTAGCAGATATGTACTGACTGGGTAAAGTCTCTATAGGCAGATATGTTACTGACTGGGTAAAGTCTCTTTAGGCAGATATGTTACTGACTGGGTAAAGTCTCTATAGGCAGATATGTTACTGACGGGTAAAGCTCTCTATAGGCAGATATGTTACTGACGGGAAAGTTCTGGCAGATATGTTACTGACTGGGTAAAGTCTCTTAGGCAGTATGTTACTGATGGGTAAGTCTCTATAGGCAGATATGTAATGACTGGGTAAAAGTCTCTATAGGAGTTGGTATAGACTGGGTAAAGTTCTATAGCAGATAATGTTACTGACTGTGGTAAAGTCTCTTATAGGCAGATATGTTACTGACTGGGTTAAAGTCTCTATTAGGCAAGATATGTTACTGACGTGGTAAAGCTTTCTATAGGCAGATAGTTACTGACTGGGTAAAGTCTCTTTAGGCAGATATGTTACTGACTGGGTTAAAGTCTCTATAGGCAGATATGTTACTGACTGGGTAAAGTCTCTATAGGCAGATATGTTACTTGACTGGGTAAAGTCTCTATAGGCAGATATGTTACTGACTGGGTAAAGTCTCTAGGCAGATAGTTACTGACTGGGTAAAGTCTCTTAGGCAGATATGTTTACGACCGGGTAAAGTCTCTATAGGCAGATATGTTACTGACTGGGTAAAGTCTCTTAGGCAGATATGTTACTGCCTGGGTAAAGTCTCTATAGCAGATATGTTACTGACTGGGTAAAGTCTCTTTAGGCAGATATGTTACGACTGGGGTAAAGTCTTTTAGGCAGATGTTTACGTGGGTAAAGTCTCATAGGCAGATATGTTACTGACTGGGTAAAGTCTCTATAGGCAGATAGTTACTGACTGTGTAAAGTTCATAGGCAGATATGTTACGATAGGGAAAGTCTCTTAAGGCAGATATGTTACTGACTGGGTAAAGTCTCTATATGCAGATATGTTACTGACGGGTAAAGTCTCTTATAGGCAGATATGTTACTGACTGGGTAAAGTCTCTTTAGGCAGTATGTTACTGACTGGGTAAAGTCTCTATAGGCAGATATGTTACGACTGGGTAAAGTCTCTATAGGCAGATATGTTACTGACTGGGTAAAGTCTCTATAGGCAGATATGTTACTGACTGGGTAAAGTCTCTTTAGGCAGATATGTTACTGACTGGGTAAAGTCTCTTAGGCAGATATGTTACTGACTGGGTAAAGTTCTTAGGCAGATTGTTACTGACTGGGTAAAGTTCTTAGGCAGATATGTTACTGACTGGGTAAAGTCTCTACAGGCAGATATGTTACTGACTGGGTAAAGTCTCTATAGGCAGATTGTTACTGACTGGGTAAAGTCCTATAGGCAGATATGTTACTGACGGGTAAAGTCTATAGCAGATAGTTACTGACTGGTAAAGTCTTTACGAGAGGCAGATATGTTACTGATGGGTAAAGTCTCTTAGGCAGATATGTTACTGACTGGGTAAAGTCTCTTAGGCAGATATGTTAAGACTGGGTAAAGTCCTCTATAGGCAGATATGTTACTGGATAGGTGGTAAAGTCTCTTGACAGATACGTTACTACTGGGTAAAGTCTTTTAGGCACAGTATGTTAATGACTGGGTAAAGTCTCTTTAGGCAGAATGTTACTACTGGGTAAAGTCTCTTTAGGCAGATAGTTACTGGTATGGGAAAGTTCTTAGACGATTTTCACTGACTGGGTAAAAGTCTTTAGGCAGATATGTTACGACTGGAGGTAAAGTCTCTTAGGCAGATATGTACTGACTGGGTAAAAGTCTTTAGGCAGATATGTTACTGACTGGGTAAAGTCTCTTTAGGCAGATATGTTACGACTGGGTAACAGTTCTTAGGCAGATATGTTACTGACTGGGTAAAGTCTCTATAGGCAGATATGTGTACTGACCGGGTAAAGTCTCTATAGGCAGATATGTTACTGACTGGGTAAAGTCTGCTTTAGGCAGATTGTTACTGACTGGGTAAAGTCTCTTTAAGGCAGATATGTTACATCCGCCTCCCGCGGTAAACCGCTACTCTCGACTCCTCCTGCAACATATTGTTAATGACCTGGGTAAAGTCCCTATATAGCCGACCCTGTTTTACGACTTGGCGGAAATAGAGCTCTTCTCATATAGGTCAGACCTATGCTACTCGACTGGTGTTAAAGCCTCCCCTTACTAGGTGAGATATGTTTTATTTCTCGACTGGGTAACTCTCTACATGGCCAGACTATTGTTAGACCTCGTGGTATCAAGTATCCCGTTTTAGGTCTACCCCTGCTCAGTTACTGACTGCGGTTGTTCAAGTACCCCTCCATTCAGGCAGATGTCTCCTCCCCCACTTATCGTTGGTTATGCAAGTCTCTTATATGGCAGATATTTGTTTACTGTGATCTCCCTGTGGTCAAATGTTCTCTCTTTAGGCAGGATATGTTACGTAACGTGGCCTGGTTATAGTCTCTTTTTAGGCTCTTAGCACACTGTTTACTGATTTGGTGTCAACAGCGTCTTCTACTTATCAGGCATATACTGCTTTACTGGACTGCGGTACACGTTGTCTCTTATAGGCTTCGATATGTCCTTACTCCTGACTGGTGCTTCCAATCCGTCGTCTTCCTTCTGCCGCCCCACAACAAAACTCCTCCGCTGGTCCAGAGGAATAATTGATTGCAACAACACCTGGGTCACGTCTCTATCGTGTCCAGCTACTGTTACTGGAAGGGTAAAGTCGATACTTGACCGACATAGAAGCTATATAGCCGAGCGCCACACCTGACTGGGTTCATTATCAGTACTCTATAGCAGCTATGTTACTGACTGGGTAAGTCTTATAGGCAGATATGTACTGATGG